>NW_025048633.1:0-132128 GCF_018831695.1 Puntigrus tetrazona
TTAATATGGTCGAAAGCGGGGGAACCAGGGTTACCATGGTCGAGTGGGAAAGCCTACGAGAAGTCACACTTAAACCTGCCAAGATCACGCCCATTTATAGTGTCAGTGGAGTAGTAATCGGGTGAGTCTGTGGGCTCAGGCCTTTTACTGAATAAAATAAACCCGACAAAGATCATGCCCATGAAAGTGTTATAGTACTGGGGTGAGTTTGTGGCCCAGGCCTTGAAGAAAACTGTAATACAGGGCCTTTAGTGAATAAAATCATGCCCAGTAATGTCTTGCTGTTATGGGGTTAGTCTAGAGCCTGATATCTGGACGTAGGTTTTGAATGCTCAAATATTTGTTCCAGGGTTACTATGGTCGAGTGGATTAGCATCCAAAGAGTTGCACTTAAACCGCCAATATCGCCTGGATGAAGCGCCTGGATGAAGCCTCTGGATGTCTGGACTTAGGTTTTGAACGCTTAAAAATTTCTTCCAGGGTTACCATGGTCGAGTGGGAAAGCCTATGAGAAGTCACTCTTAACCCTGTCAAGATCATGCCCTTTAAAGTTTTATAGTAATGGGGTGAGTTTGTGGGCCCAGGCCTTAAAGAAAACTGTAATACAGGGCCTTTACTGAATAAAATCATGCCCAGTAATGTGTTACTGTTATGGGGTTAGTCTGTGAGCCTGGATGTCTGGATTTAGATTTTGAACGCTTAAAAATTTCTTCCAGGGTAACCATGGTCGAGTGGAAAGCTCACGAGAAGTCACACTTAAGTCGCCAAGATCATGCCCATAATAATGTTATAGTATTGGGGTGAGTTTGTGGGTCCAGGCCTTTACTGAATAAAATCATGCCCAGTAATGTGTTACTGTTATGGGATTAGTCTGTGAGCCTGGATGTCTGGACGTAGGTTTTGAATGCTCAAAAATTTGTTCCAGGGTTACCATGGTCGAGTGGATAAGCGCCCGAGAAGTCGCACTTAAACCGCCAATATCGACTGGATGAAGCGCCTGGATGTCTGGATGTAGGTTTTGAACGCCAAACATTTGTTACAGGGTTACCATGGTCGAGTGGATTAGCGCCCGAGAAGTCGCACTTGAACCGGACAATATCGCCTGGATGTCTGGACTTAGGTTTTGAACGCTTAAAAATTTCTTCCAGGGTTACCATGGTCGAGTGGGAAAGCCTCACGAGAAGTCACTCTTAACCCTGTCAAGATCATGCCCATAAAAGTTTTATAGTAATGGGTTGAATCTGTGGGCCCAGGCCTTTACTGAATAAAATCATGCCCAGTAATGTGTTGCTGTTATGGGGTTTGTCTGTGAGCCTGGATGTCTGGATTTAGGTTTTGAACGCTTAAAAATTTCTTCCAGGGTTAATATGGTCGAGTGGGAAAGCCTACGAGAAGTCACACTTAACCCGCCAAGATCATGCCCTAATTAGTGTTATAGTAATGGAGTGAGTTTGTGGGCCCAGGCCTTAAGGAAAACTGTAATACAGGGCCTTTACTGAATAAAATCATGCCCAGTAATGTGTTACTGTTATGGGGTTAGTCTGTGAGCCTGGATGTCTGGACGTAGGTTTTAAACGCTTAAAAATTTCTTCCAGGGTTACCATGGTCGAGTGGGAAAGCCTTCGAGAAACCGTCACACTTAACCTGGATGTCTGGAAGATCACGCCTTTTTGTTAGTGTTATAGTAATCGGGTGAGTCTGTGGCTCAGGCCTTACTGAATAAAATAAACCCGAACCAAAAGATCATGCCCATGAAAGTGTTATAGTACTGGGGTGAGTTTGTGGGCCCAGGCCTTGAAGAAAACTGTAATACAGGGCCTTTATTGAATAAAATCATGCCCAGTAATGTGTTACTGTTATGGGGTTAGTCTGTGAGCCTGGATGTCTGGACGTAGGTTTTGAATGCTTAAATATTTCTTCCAGGGTTAATATGGTCGAGTGGGAAAGCCTCCGAGAAGTCACACTTAAACCGCCAAGATCATGCCCTGAAGCCCTGGAATGTTATAGTAATGGGGTGAGTTTGGGGGTCCAGGCCTTTAAGGAAAACTGTAATATGCCCTTTACTGAATAAAAATCATGCCCAGTAATGTGTTACTGTTATGTGAGCTGTGAGCCTGGATGTCTGGACGTAGGTTTTGAATGCTTAAAATTTCTTCCAGGGTTACCATGGTCGAGTGGAAAAGCTGTACGAGAAGTCACACTTAAACCGCCAAGATCATGCCCATAATATTGTTATAGTAATGGGGTGAGTCTGTGGCTCAGGCCTTTACTGAATAAAATAAACCCGACAAAGATCATGCCCTTGAAAGTGTTATAGTACTGGGGTGAGTTTGTGGCCGAAGCCTTGAAGAAAAATTTGTAATACAGGGCCTTTAGTGAATAAAATCATGCCCAGTAATGTCTTGCTGTTATGGGGTTAGTCTAGAGCCTGATATCTGGACGTAGGTTTTGAATGCTCAAAAATTTGTTCCAGGGTTACCATGGTCGAGTGGATTAGCATCCAAAGAGTTGCACTTAAACCGGCCAATATCACCTGGATGAAGCGCCTGGATGAAGCCCTGGATGTCTGGACTTAGGTTTTGAACGCTTAAAAATTTCTTCCAGGGTTACCATGGTCGAGTGGGAAAGCCTATGAGAAGTCACTCTTAACCCTGTCAAGATCATGCCCTTTAAAGTTTTATAGTAATGGGGTGAGTTTGTGTGGCCCAGGCCTTAAAGAAAACTGTAATACAGGGCCTTTACTGAATAAAATCATGCCCAGTAATGTGTTACTGTTATGGGGTTAGTCTGTGAGCCTGGATGTCTGGATTTAGATTTTGAACGTTTAAAAATTTCTTCCAGGGTAACCATGGTCGAGTGGGAAAGCCTACGAGAAGTCACACTTAAGTCGCCAAGATCATGCCCATAATAATGTTGTAGTATTGGGGTGAGTTTGTGGGTCCAGGCCTTTACTGAATAAAATCATGCCCAGTAATGTGTTACTGTTATGGGATTAGTCTGTGAGCCTGGATGTCTGGACGTAGGTTTTGAATGCTCAAAAATTTGTTCCAGGGTTACCATGGTCGAGTGGATAAGCGCCCGAGAAGTCGCACTTAAACCGCCAATATCGACTGGATGAAGCTCCTGGATGTCTGGATGTAGGTTTTGAACGCTCAAACATTTGTTACAGGGTTACCATGGTCGAGTGGATTTAGCGCCCGAGAAGTCGCACTTAAACCGCCCAGTAATGTCTTGACTGTTATGGGAAGCTCCTGGATGTCTGGACGTAGGTTTTGAACGCTCAAACATTTGTTCCAGGGTTACCCATGGTCGAGTGGTCGAAGTGGATTAGCATCCAAAGAGTTGCACACTTTAAACCGGGCCAATATCGCCTGGATGAAGCGCCTGTTATGAAGCCTCTGGATGTCTGGACTTAGGTTTTGAACGCTTAAAAATTTCTTCCAGGGTTACCATGGTCGAGTGGGAAAGCCTATGAGAAGTCACTCTTAACCCTGTCAAGATCATGCCCTTTAAAGTGTTATAGTACTGGGGTGAGTTTGTGGGCCCAGGCCTTGAAGAAAACTGTAATACAGGGCCTTTACTGAATAAAATCATGCCCAGTAATGTCTTGCTGTTATGGGGTTAGTCTAGAGCCTGGATATCTGGACGTAGGTTTTGAATGCTCAAATATTTGTTCCAGGGTTACCATGGTCGAGTGGATTAGCATCCAAAGAGTTGCACTTAAACCGGCCAATATTGCCTGGATGAAGCGCCTGGATGAAGCCTCTGGATGTCTGGACTTAGGTTTTGAACGCTTAAAAATTTCTTCCAGGGTTACCATGGTCGAGGGGAAAGCCTATGAGAAGTCACTTTAACCCTGTCAAGATCACGCCCTTTAAAGTGTTATAGTACTGGGGTGAGTTTGTGGGCCCAGGCCTTGAAGAAAACTGTAATACAGGGCCTTTAGTGAATAAAATCATGCCCAGTAATGTCTTGCTGATATGGGGTTAGTCTAGAGCCTGGATATCTGGACGTAGTTTTTGAATGCTCAAATATTTGTTCCAGGGTTACCATGGTCGAGTGGATTAGCATCCAAAGAGTTGCACTTAAACCGCCAATATGCCTGGATGAAGCGTCTGGATGAAGCCTCTGGATGTCTGGACTTAGGTTTTGAACGCTTAAAAATTTCTTCCAGGGTTACCATGGTCGAGGGGAAAGCCTATGAGAAGTCACTCTTAACCCTGTCAAGATCACGCCTTTAAAGTGTTATAGTACTGGGGTGAGTTTGTGGCCCAGGCCTTGAAGAAAACTGTAATACAGGGCCTTTAGTGAATAAAATCATGCCCAGTAATGTCTTGCTGATATGGGGTTAGTCTAGAGCCTGGATATCTGGACGTAGTTTTTGAATGCTCAAATATTTGTTCCAGGGTTACCATGGTCGAGTGGATTAGCATCCAAAGAGTTGCACTTAAACCGGCCAATATCACCTGGATGAAGCCCCTGGATGTCTGGACTTAGGTTATGAACGCTTAAAAAATTCTTCCAGGGTTACCATGGTCGAGTGGGAAAGCCTATGAGAAGTCACTTTTAACCCTGTCAAGATCATGCCCTTAAAGTTTTATAGTAATGGGGTGAGTTTGTGGCCCAGGCCTAAAAGAAAACTGTAATAAAGGGCCTTTACTGAATAAAATCATGCCCAGTAATGTGTTACTGTTATGGGGTTAGTCTGTGAGCCTGGATGTCTGGATTTAGATTTTGAACGTTTAAAAATTTCTTCCAGGGTAACCATGGTCGAGTGGGAAAGCCTACGAGAAGTCACACTTAAGTCGCCAAGATCATGCCCATAATAATGTTGTAGTATTGGGGTGAGTTTGTGGGTCCAGGCCTTTAACTGAATAAAATCATGCCCAGTAATGTGTTACTGTTATGGGATTAGTCTGTGAGCCTGGATGTCTGGACGTAGGTTTTGAATGCTCAAAAATTTGTTCCAGGGTTACCATGGTTGAGTGGATTAGCATCCGAGAAGTCACACTTAAACCGCCAATATCGCCTGGATGAAGCGCCTGGTCGTGAGCCCCTGGATGTCTGGACTTAGGTTTTGAATGCTTAAAAATTTCTTCCAGGGTTACCATGGTCGAGTGGGAAAGCCTATGAGAAGTCAGACTTAAGTCGCCAAGATCATGCCCATAATAATGTTGTAGTATTGGGGTGAGTTTGTGGGTCCAGGCCTTTACTGAAGAAAATCATGCCCAGTAATGTGTTACTGTTATGGGATTAGTCTGTGAGCCTGGATGTCTGGACGTAGGTTTTGAATGCTCAAAAATTTGTTCCAGGGTTACCATGGTCGAGTGGATAAGCGCCCGAGAAGTCGCACTTAAACCGGCCATTATCGACTGAATGAAGCTCCTGGATGTCTGGATGTAGGTTTTGAATGCTCAAACATTTGTTACAGGGTTACCATGGTCGAGTGGATTAGCGTCCGAGAAGTCGCACTTAAACCGGACAATATCGCCTGGATGTCTGGACTTAGGTTTTGAACACTTAAAAATTTCTTCCAGGGTTACCATGGTCGAGTGGGAAAGCCTACGAGAAGGCACTCTTAACCCTGTCAAGCTCATGCCCATAAAAGTTTAATAGTAATGGGTTGAATCTGTGGGCCCAGGCCTTTACTGAATAAATTCATGCCCAGTAATGTGTTGCTGTTATGGGGTTTGTCTGTGAGCCTGGATGTCTGGATTTGGGTTTTGAACGCTTTAAAAATTTCTTCCAGGGTTAATATGGTCGAGTGGGAAAGCTCTACGAGAAGTCACACTTAACCCGCCAAGATCATGCCCCTATTAGTGTTATAGTAATGGAGTGAGTTTGTGGCCCAAGCCTTAAGGAAAACTGTAATACAGGGCCTTTACTGAATAAAATCATGCCCAGTAATGTGTTACTGTTATGGGGTTAGTCTGTGAGCCTGTATGTCTGGACGTAGGTTTTGAATGCTTGAATATTTCTTCCAGGGTTACCATGGTCGAGTGGAAAGCCTCTACGAGAAGTCACTTAAACCGCCAATATCGCCTGGATGAAGCCCTGCCAAGATAGGTGCCCGCTTAAAGTTTTTCCAGTAATGGGGTGAGTCTGTGGGCTGAGGCCTTAAAGAATAAAATAATGCCCTTTAAAGTTTTATGCCCTAAAAGTGTTATATGCCCAGTAAAGCCTGTTTACTGTTCATGCCCAGGTTACTGTGAAGGGTCAACTGTGGGTCCAGGCCTTTACTGAATAAAATCATGCCCAGTAATGTGTTACTGTTATGGGGGTTAGTCTGTGAGCCTGGATGTCTGGACGTAGGTTTTGAATGCTCAAAAATTTTCTTCCAGGGTTACCATGGTCGAGTGGATAAGCATCCGAGAAGTCGCACTTAAACCGCCAAGATCGACTGGATGAAGCTTTGATGGATGTCTGGATGTAGGTTTGAACGCTCAAACATTTGTTACAGAGTTTCCATAGTCGAGTGGATTAGCGCCCAGAGAAGTCGCTGTTAACCCGGACAATATCGCCTGGATGTCTGGACTTAGGTTTTGAACGCTTAAAAATTTCTTCCAGGGTTACCATGGTCGAGTGGGAAAGCCTACGAGAAGTCACTCTTAACCCTGTCAAGATCATGCCCATAAAAGTTTAATAGTAATGGGTTGAATCTGTGGACCCAGGCCTTTACTGAATAAAATTATGCCCAGTAATGTGTTGTTTTATGGGGTTTGTCTGTGAGCCTGGATGTCTGGATTTAGATTTTGAACGCTTTAAAAATTTCTTCCAGGGTAACCATGGTCGAGTGGGAAAGCCTACGAGAAGTCAGACTTAAGTCGCCAAGATCATGCCCATAATAATGTTGTAGTATTGGGGTGAGTTTGTGGGTCTAGGCCTTTACTGAATAAAATCATGCCCAGTAATGTGTTGCTGTTATGGGCTCATTAGTCTGTGAGCCTGGATGTCTGGATTTAGGTTTTGAAAGCTTGAATATTTCTTCCAGGGTTACCATGGTCGAGTGGGAAAGCCTATGAGAAGTCACTCTTAACCCTGTCAAGATCATGCCTTTTAAAGTTTTATAGTAATGGGGTGAGTTTGTGGCCCAGGCCTTAAAGAAAACTGTAATACAGGGCCTTTACTGAATAAAATCATGCCCAGTAATGTGTTACTGTTATGGGGTTAGTCTGTGAGCCTGGATGTCTGGATTTAGATTTTGAACGCTTAAAAATTTCTTCCAGGGTAACCATGGTCGAGTGGGAAAGCCTACGAGAAGTCACACTTAAGTCGCCAAGATCATGCCCATAATAATGTTGTAGTATTGGGGTGAGTTTGTGGGTCCAGGCCTTTACTGAATAAAATCATGCCCAGTAATGTGTTACTGTTATGGGATTAGTCTGTGAGCCTGGATGTCTGGACGTAGGTTTTGAATGCTCAAAAATTTGTTCCAGGGTTACCATGGTCGAGTGGATAAGCGTCCGAGAAGTCGCACTTAAACCGCCAATATCGACTGGATGAAGCGCCATGTCTGGATGTAGGTTTTGACTGTTACAGGGTTATGTCGAGCGCCTGGATGTCTGGATGTCTGGAGGTTTTGAACGCTCAAAAATTTGTTACAGGGTTACCATGGTCGAGTGGATTAGCGCCCATGCCCATAAAAGTTTAATAGTACTTAACCCGGACAAATAAAATCATGCCCAGTAATGTGTTGCTGTTATGGGGTTTGTCTGTGAGCCTGGATGTCTGGATTTAGGTTTTGAACGCTTAAAAATTTCTTCCAGGGTAATATGGTCGAGTGGGAAAGCCTACGAGAAGTCACACTTAACCCGCCAAGATCATGCCCCTATTAGTGTTATAGTAATGGAGTGAGTTTGTGGGCCCAAGCCTTAAGGAAAACTGTAATACAGGGCCTTTACTGAATAAAATCATGCCCAGTAATGTGTTACTGTTATGGGGTTAGTCTGTGAGCCTGTATGTCTGGACGTAGGTTTTGAATGCTTGAATTTTTCTTCCAGGGTTGCCATTGTTGAGTGGGAAAGACTACGAGAAGTCACACTTAAACCGCCAAGATCACGCCCATAATAGTGTTATAGTAATGGGGTGAGTCTGTGGCTCAGGCCTTTACTGAATAAAATAAACCCGACGAAGATCATGCCCTTGAAAGTGTTATAGTACTGGGGTGAGTTTGTGGGCCCAGGCCTTGAAGAAAACTGTAATACAGGGCCTTTAGTGAATAAAATCATGCCCAGTAATGTCTTGCTGTTATGGGGTTAGTCTAGAGCCTGGATATCTGGACGTAGGTTTTGAATGCTCAAATATTTGTTCCAGGGTTACCATGGTCGAGTGGATTAGCATCCAAAGAGTTGCACTTAAACCGCCAATATCGCCTGGATGAAGGCCCTGGATGTCTGGATGTCTGGACAGGTTTTGAACGCTTAAAAATTTCTTCCAGGGTTAATATGGTCGAGTGGGAAAGCCTACGAGAAGTCACACTTAACCCGCCAAGATCATGCCCTATTAGTGTTATAGTAATGGAGTGAGTTTGTGGCCCAAGCCTTAAGGAAAACTGTAATACAGGGCCTTTACTGAATAAAATCATGCCCAGTAATGTGTTACTGTTATGGGGTTAGTCTGTGAGCCTGGATGTCTGGACCTAGGTTTTGAACGCTTAAAAATTTCTTCCAGGGTTACCATGGTCGAGTGGGAAAGCCTACGAGAAGTCACACTTAACCCGCCAAGATCACGCCCATTTATAGTGTCATAGTAATCGGGAGAGTCTGTGGGCTCAGGCCTTTACTGAATAAAATAAAACCGACAAAGATCATGCCCATGAAAGTGTTATAGTACTGGGGTGAGTTTGTGGGCCCAGGCCTTGAAGAAAACTGTAATACAGGGCCTTTAGTGAATAAAATCATGCCCAGTAATGTCTTGCTGTTATGGGGGTTAGTCTAGAGCCTGGATATCTGGACGTAGGTTTTGAATGCTCAAATATTTGTTCCAGGGTTACCATGGTGGTCGTGGATTAGCATCCAAAGAGTTGCACTTAAACCGCCAATATCGCCTGGATGAAGCGCCTGGATGAAGGCCCTGGATGTCTGGACTTAGGTTTTGAACGCTTAAAAATTTCTTCCAGGGTTACCATGGTCGAGTGGGAAAGCCTATGAGAAGTCACTCTTAACCCTGTCAAGATCATGCCCTTTAAAGTTTTATAGTAATGGGGTGAGTTTGTGGCCCAGGCCTTAAAGAAAACTGTAACACAGGGCCTTTACTGAATAAAATCATGCCCAGTAATGTGTTACTGTTATGGGATTAGTCTGTGAGCCTGGATGTCTGGACGAGGTTTTGAATGCTCAAAAATTTGTTCCAGGGTTACCATGGTCGAGTGGATAAGCGTCCGAGAAGTCGCACTTAAACCGGCCAATATCGACTGGATGAAGCGCCTGGATGTCTGGATGTAGGTTTTGAACGCTCAAACATTTGTTACAGGGTTACCATGGTCGAGTGGATTAGCGCCCAGAAGTCGCACTTCAACCGGACAATATCGCCTGGATGTCTGGACTTAGGTTTTGAACGCTTAAAAATTTCTTCCAGGGTTACCATGGTCAAGTGGGAAAGCCTACGAGAAGTCACTTTAACCCTGTCAAGATCATGCCCATAAAAGTTTAATAGTAATGGGTTGAATCTGTGGGCCCAGGCCTTTACTGAATAAAATCATGCCCAGTAATGTGTTGCTGTTATGGGGTTTGTCTGTGAGCCTGGATGTCTGGATTTAGGTTTTGAACGCTTAAAAATTTCTTCCAGGGTTACCATGGTCGAGTGGGAAAGCCACGAGAAGTCACACTTAAGTCGCCAAGATCATGCCCATAATAATGTTATAGTATTGGGGTGAGTTTGTGGGCCCAGGCCTTTACTGAATAAAAATCATGCCCAGTAATGTGTTACTGTTATGGGATTAGTCTGTGAGCCTGGATGTCTGGACGTAGGTTTTGAATGCTCAAAAATTTCTTCCAGGGTTACCATGGTCGGGTGTGGATAAGCTACCGAGAAGTCGCACTTAAACCGCCAATATCACTGCCCATGAAGCGCCTGGATGTCTGGATGTAGGTTTGTGAACGCTCAAACATTTGTTACAGGGTTACCATGGTCGAAAGTGATTAGCGTACGAGAAGTCGCACTTGAACCGGACAATATCGCCTGGATGTCTGGACTTAGGTTTTGAACGCTTAAAAATTTCTTCCAGGGTTACCATGGTCGAGTGGGAAAGCCTATATCTGGAAGTCACTCTTAACCCTGTCAAGATCATGCCCATAAAAGTTTTATAGCAATGGGTTGAATCTGTGGAGTTGCAGGCCTTTACTGAATAAAATCATGCCCAGTAATGTGTTGCTGTTATGGGGTTTGTCTGTGAGCCTGGATGTCTGGATTTAGGTTTTGAACGCTTAAAAATTTCTTCCAGGGTTACCATGGTCGAGTGGGAAAGCCTACGAGAAGTCACACTTAACCCGCCAAGATCATGCCCCTATTAGTGTTATAGTAATGGAGTGAGTTTGTGGGCCCAGGCCTTAAGGAAAACTGTAATACAGGGCCTTTACTGAATAAAATCATGCCCAGTAATGTGTTACTGTTATGGGGTTAGTCTGTGAGCCTGGATGTCTGGACCTAGGTTTTGAACGCTTAAATTTCTTCCAGGGTTACCATGGTCGAGTGGGAAAGCCTTCGAGAAGTCACACTTAACCCGCCAAGATCATGCCCATATAGTGTTGTAGTAATGGGGTGAGTCTGTGGGTCCAGGCCTTTACTGAATAAAATAATGCCCAGTAAGATCATGCCTGTTAAAGTGTTATAGTCTGTGGGGCCTGAGTTTGTGACCCAGGCCTTGAATGAAAACTGTAATACAGGGCCTACCATGGTGAATAAAATCATGCCCAGTGAATGTGTAGGTTTTGTTAAACTGTTATGGGGTTAGTCTGTGAGCCTGGATGTCTGGATGTCTAGACTTTTTTGAACGCTTAAAAATTTCTTCCAGGGTTACCATGGTCGAGTGGGAAAGCCTACGAGAAGTCACTTTAACCCTGCCAAGATCATGCCCATAAAAGTTTAATAGTAATGGGTTGAATCTGTGGGCCAGGCCTTTACTGAATAAAATCATGCCCAGTAATGTGTTGCTGTTATGGGGTTTGTCTGTGAGCCTGGATGTCTGGATTTAGGTTTTGAACGCTTAAAAATTTCTTCCAGGGTTAATATGGTCGAGTGGGAAAGCTTACGAGAAGTCACACTTAACCCGCCAAGATCATGCCCCTATTAGTGTTATAGTAATGGAGTGAGTTTGTGGGCCAAGCCTTAAAGAAAACTGTAATACAGGGCCTTTACTGAATAAAATCATGCCCAGTAATGTGTTACTGTTATGGGGTTAGTCTGTGAGCCTGTATGTCTGGACGTAGGTTTTGAATGCTTGAAAATTTCTTCCAGGGTTGCCATTGTCGAGTGGGAAAGACTACGAGAAGTCACACTTAAACCGCCAAGATCATGCCCATAATAGTGTTATAGTAATGGGGTGAGTCTGTGGGCTCAGGCCTTTACTGAATAAAATAAACCCGACAAAGATCATGCCCTTGAAAGTGTTATAGTACTGGGGTGAGTTTGTGGCCCAGGCCTTGAAGAAAACTGTAATACAGGGCCTTTAGTGAATAAAATCATGCCCAGTAATGTCTTGCTGTTATGGGGTTAGTCTAGAGCCTGGATATCTGGACGTAGGTTTTGAATGCTCAAATATTTGTTCCAGGGTTACCATGGTCGAGTGGATTAGCATCCAAAGAGTTGCACTTAAACCGCCAATATCGCCTGGATGAAGCGCCTGGATGAAGCCTCTGGATGCCTGGACTTAGGTTTTGAACGCTTAAAAATTTCTTCCAGGGTTACCATGGTCGAGTGGGAAAGCCTATGAGAAGTCACTCTTAACCCTGTCAAGATCATGCCCTTTAAAGTTTTATAGTAATGGGGTGAGTTTGTGGCCCAGGCCTTAAAGAAAACTGTAATACAGGGCCTTTACTGAATAAAATCATGCCCAGTAATGTGTTACTGTTATGGGGTTAGTCTGTGAGCCTGGATGTCTGGATTTAGATTTTGAACGCTTAAAAATTTCTTCCAGGGTAACCATGGTCGAGTGGGAAAGCCTACGAGAAGTCACACTTAAGTCGCCAAGATCATGCCCATAATAATGTTGTAGTATTGGGGTGAGTTTGTGGGTCCAGGCCTTTACTGAATAAAATCATGCCCAGTAATGTGTTACTGTTATGGGATTAGTCTGTGAGCCTGGATGTCTGGACGTAGGTTTTGAATGCTCAAAAATTTGTTCCAGGGTTACCATGGTCGAGTGGATAAGCGTCCGAGAAGTCGCACTTAAACCGGACAATATCGACTGGATGAAGTGCCTAGATGTCTGGATGTAGGTTTTGAACGCTCAAACATTTGTTACAGGGTTACCATGGTCGAGTGGATTAGCGTCCGAGAAGTCGCACTTAAACCGGACAATATCGCCTGGATGTCTGGACTTAGGTTTTGAACACTTAAAAATTTCTTCCAGGGTTACCATGGTCGAGTGGGAAAGCCTACGAGAAGTCACTCTTAACCCTGTCAAGATCATGCCCATAAAAGTTTAATAGTAATGGGTTGAATCTGTGGGCCCAGGCCTTTACTGAATAAAATCATGCCCAGTAATGTGTTGCTGTTATGGGGTTTGTCTGTGAGCCTGGATGTCTGGGTTTAGGTTTTGAACACTTAAAAATTTCTTCCAGGGTTAATATGGTCGAGTGGGAAAGCCTACGAAAAGTCACACTTAACCCGGCCAAGATCATGCCCCTATTAGTGTTATAGTAATGGAGTGAGTTTGGGGGCCCAAGCCTTAAAGAAAACTGTAATACAGGGCCTTTACTGAATAAAATCATGCCCAGTAATGTGTTACTGTTATGGGGTTAGTCTGTGAGCCTGTATGTCTGGACGTAGGTTTTGAATGCTTGAATATTTCTTCCAGGGTTAACATGGTCGAGTGGGAAAGACTACGAGAAGTCACACTTAAACCGCCAAGATCATGCCCATAGTAGTGTTATAGTAATCGGGTGAGTCTGTGGGCTCAGGCCTTTACTGAATAAAATAAACCCGACAAAGATCATGCCCTTGAAAGTGTTATAGTACTGGGGTGAGTTTGTGGCCCAGGCCTTGAAGAAAACTGTAATACAGGGCCTTTAGTGAATAAAATCATGCCCAGTAATGTCTTGCTGTTATGGGGTTAGTCTTAAGCCTGGATATCTGGACGTAGGTTTTGAATGCTCAAATATTTGTTCCAGGGTTACCATGGTTGAGTGGATTAGCATCCGAGAAGTCGCACTTAAACCGCCAATATCGCCTGGATGAAGCCCTGGATGTCTAGACTTAGGTTTTGAATGCTTAAAAATTTCTTCCAGGGTTACCATGGTTGAGTGGGAAAGCCTATGAGAAGTCACTCTTAACCCTGTCAAGATCATGCCTTTAAAGTTTTATAGTAATGGGGTGAGTTTTGTGGCCCAGGCCTTAAAGAAAACTGTAATACAGGGCCTTTACTGAATAAAATCATGCCCAGTAATGTGTTACTGTTATGGGGTTAGTCTGTGAGCCTGGATGTCTGGATTTAGATTTTGAACGCTTAAAAATTTCTTCCAGGGTAACCCTGGTCGAGTGGGAAAGCCTACGAGAAGTCAGACTTAAGTCGCCAAGATCATGCCCATAATAATGTAGTAGTATTGGGGTGAGTTTGTGGGTCCAGGCCTTTACTGAATAAAATCATGCCCAGTAATGTGTTACTGTTATGGGATTAGTCTGTGAGCCTGGATGTCTGGACGTAGGTTTTGAATGCTCAAAAATTTGTTCCAGGGTTACCATGGTTGAGTGGATTAGCATTCGAGAAGTCGCACTTAAACCGCCAATATCGCCTGGATGAAGCGCCTGGATGAAGCCCCTGGATGTCTGGACTTAGGTTTTGAACGCTTAAAAATTTTTTCCAGGGTTACCATGGTCGAGTGGGAAAGCCTATGAGAAGTCACTCTTAACCCTGTCAAAATCATGCCCTTTAAAGTTTTATAGTAATGGGGTGAGTTTGTGGGCCCAGACCTTAAAGAAAACTGTAATACAGGGCCTTTACTGAATAAAATCATGCCCAGTAATGTGTTACTGTTATGGGATTAGTCTGTGAGCCTGGATGTCTGGACGTAGGTTTTGAATGCTCAAAAATTTGTTCCAGGGTTACCATGGTCGAGTGGATAAGCGTCCGAGAAGTCGCACTTAAACCGGCCAATATCGACTGGATGAAGCGCCTAGATGACTGGATGTAGGTTTTGAACGCTTGAAAATTTCTTCCAGGGTTACCATGGTCGAGTGGGAAAGCCTACGAGAAGTCACCCTTAACCCTGTCAAGATCATGCCCATAAAAGTTTATTAGTAATGGGTTGAATCTGTGGGCCCAGGCCTTTACTGAATAAAATCATGCCCAGTAATGTGTTGCTGTTAGGGGGTTAGTCTGTGAGCCTGGATGTCTGGGTTTAGGTTTTGAACGCTTAAAAAATTTCTTCCAGGGTTACCATGGTCGAGTGGGAAAGCCTACGAGAAGTCACACTTAACCCGCCAAGATCACGCCCTTTATAGTGTTATAGTAATGGGGTGAGTCTGTGGGCTCAGGCCTTTACTGAATAAAATAAACCCCACAAAGATCATGCCCTTATGGGAGTGTTATAGCCTGGGGTGAGTTTGTGGGCCCAGGCCTTGAAGAAAACTGTAATACAGGGCCTTTAGTGAATAAAATCATGCCCAGTAATGTCTTGCTGTTATGGGGTTAGTCTAGAGCCTGGATATCTGGACGTAGGTTTTGAATGCTCAAAAATTTGTTCCAGGGTTACCATGGTCGAGTGGATAAGCGTCCGAGAAGTCGCACTTAAACCGGCCAATATCGACTGGATAAAGCCCCTGGATGTCTGGACTTAGGTTTTGAATGCTTAAAAATTTCTTCCAGGGTTACCATGGTCGAGTGGGAAAGCCTACGAAAAGTCACTTTACCCTGTCAAGATCATGCCCATAAAAGTTTAATAGTAATGGGTTGAATCTGTGGGCCCAGGCCTTTACTGAATAAAATCATGCCCAGTAATGTGTTGCTGTTATGGGGTTTGTCTGTGAGCCTGGATGTCTGGATTTAGGTTTTGAACGCTTAAAAATTTCTTCCAGGGTTAATATGGTCGAGTGGGAAAGCCTACGAGAAGTCACACTTAACCCGGCCAAGATCATGCCCCTATTAGTGTTATAGTAATGGAGTGAGTTTGTGGCCCAAGCCTTAAAGAAAACTGTAATACAGGGCCTTTACTGAATAAAATCATGCCCAGTAATGTGTTACTGTTATGGGGTTAGTCTGTGAGCCTGTATGTCTGGACGTAGGTTTTGAATGCTTGAATATTTCTTCCAGGGTTACCATGGTTGAGTGGGAAAGACTACGAGAAGTCACACTTAAACCGCCAAGATCATGCCCATAATAGTGTTATAGTAATGGGGTGAGTCTGTGGCTGGGGTGAGTCTGTGGGCTCAGGCCTTTACTGAATAAAATAAACCCGACAAAAAATCATGCCCTTGAAAGTGTTTTAGTACTGGGGTGAGTTTGTGGGCCCAGGCCTTGAAGAAAACTGTAATACAGGGCCTTTAGAGAATAAAATCATGCCCAGTAATGTCTTGCTGTTATGGGGTTAGTCTGTGAGCCTGATGTCTGGACGTAGGTTTTGAATGCTCAAAAATTTGTTCCAGGGTTACCATGGTCGAGTGGATAAGCGCCCGAGAAGTCGCACTTAAACCGCCATTATCGACTGAATGAAGCTCCTGGATGTCTGGATGTAGGTTTTGAATGCTCAAACAATTGTTACAGGGTTACCATTGTCGAGTGGATTAGCGCCCCGAGAAGTCGTGACTTAAACCGGACAATATCGCCTGATGTCTGGACTTAGGTTTTGAACGCCTAAAAATTTCTTCCAGGGTTACCATGGTCGAGTGGGAAAGCCTACGAGAAGTCACTCTTAACCCTGTCAAGCTCATGCCCATAAAAGTTTAATAGTAATGGGTTGAATCTGTGGGCCCAGGCCTTTACTGAATAAATTCATGCCCAGTAATGTGTTGCTGTTATGGGGTTTGTCTGTGAGCCTGGATGTCTGGATTTAGGTTTTGAACGCTTAAAAATTTCTTCCAGGGTTAATATGGTCGAGTGGGAAAGCTCTACGAGAAGTCACACTTAACCCGCCAAGATCATGCCCCTATTAGTGTTATAGTAATGGAGTGAGTTTGGGGCCCAAGCCTTAAGGAAAACTGTAATACAGGGCCTTTACTGAATAAAATCATGCCCAGTAATGTGTTACTGTTATGGGGTTAGTCTGTGAGCCTGTATGTCTGGACGTAGGTTTTGAATGCTTGAATATTTCTTCCAGGGTTACCATGGTCGAGTGGGAAAGCCTATGAGAAGTCACTCTTAACCCTGTCAAGATAATGCCCTTTAAAGTTTTATAGTAATGGGGTGAGTTTGTGGGCCCAGGCCTTAAAGAAAACTGTAATACAGGGCCTTTACTGAATAAAATCATGCCCAGTAATGTGTTACTGTTATGGGGTTAGTCAGTTTATGGGTCCAGGCCTTTACTGAATAAAATCATGCCCAGTAATGTGTTACTGTTATGGGATTAGTCTGTGAGCCTGGATGTCTGGACGAGGTTTTGAATGCTCAAAAATTTTCTTCCAGGGTTACCATGGTCGAGTGGATAAGCATCCGAGAAGTCGCACTTAAACCGGCCATTATCGACTGGATGAAGCTCCTGGATGTCTGGATGTAGGTTTTGAACGCTCAAACATTTGTTACAGAGTTTCCATAGTCGAGTGGATTAGCGTCCGAGAAGTCGCACTTAACCCGGACAATATCGCCTGGATGTCTGGACTTAGGTTTTGAACGCTTAAAAATTTCTTCCAGGGTTACCATGGTCGAGTGAGAAAGCCTACGAGAAGTCACTTTAACCCTGCCAAGATCATGCCCATAAAAGTTTAATAGTAATGGGTTGAATCTGTGGACCCAGGCCTTTACTGAATAAAATTATGCCCAGTAATGTGTTGTTTTATGGGGTTTGTCTGTGAGCCTGGATGTCTGGATTTAGATTTTGAACGTTTAAAAATTTCTTCCAGGGTAACCATGGTCGAGTGGGAAAGCCTACGAGAAAGTCAGACTTAAGTCGCCAAGATCGTGCCCATAATAATGTTGTAGTATTGGGGTGAGTTTGTGGGTCTAGGCCTTTACTGAATAAAATCATGCCCAGTAATGTGTTGCTGTTATGGGATTAGTCTGTGAGCCTGGATGTCTGGATTTAGGTTTTGAAAGCTTGAATATTTCTTCCAGGGTTACCATGGTCGAGTGGGAAAGCCTATGAGAAGTCACTCTTAACCCTGTCAAGATCATGCCTTTTAAAGTTTTATAGTAATGGGTGAGTTTGTGGGCCCAGGCCTTAAAGAAAACTGTAATAAAGGGCCTTTACTGAATAAAATCATGCCGCAGTAATGTGTTACTGTTATGGGGTTAGTCTGTGAGCCTGGATGTCTGGATTTAGATTTTGAACGTTTAAAAATTTCTTCCAGGGTAACCATGGTCGAGTGGGAAAGCCTACGAGAAGTCACACTTAAGTCGGCCAAGATCATGCCCATAATAATAATGTAGTATTGGGGTGAGTTTGTGGGTCCAGGCCTTTACTGAATAAAATCATGCCCAGTAATGTGTTACTGTTATGGGATTAGTCTGTGAGCCTGGATGTCGGGACGTAGGTTTTGAATGCTCAAAAATTTGTTCCAGGGTTACCATGGTCGAGTGGATAAGCGTCCGAGAAGTCGCACTTAAACCGGCCAATATCGACTGGATGAAGCGCCTGGATGTCTGGATGTAGGTTTTGAACGCTCAAACATATGTTACAGGGTTAATATGGTCGAGTGGATTAGCGCCCAGAAGTCGCACTTAAACCGGACAATATCGCCTGGATGTCTGGACTTAGGTTTTGAACGCTTAAAATTTCTTCCAGGGTTACCATGGTCGAGTGGTAAAGCCTACGAGAAGTCACCCTTAACCCTGTCAAGATCATGCCCATAAAAGTTTAATAGTAATGGGTTGAATCTGTGGGCCCAGGCCTTTACTGAATAAAATCATGCCCAGTAATGTGTTGCTGTTATGGGGTTTGTCTGTGAGCCTGGATGTCTGGATTTAGGTTTTGAACGCTTAAAAATTTCTTCCAGGGTTAATATGGTAGAGTGGGAAAGCCTTCACGAGAAGTCACACTTAACCCGCCAAGATCATGCCCCTATTAGTGTTATAGTAATGGAGTGAGTTTGTGGGCCCAAGCCTTAAGGAAAACTGTAATACAGGGCCTTTACTGAATAAAATCATGCCCAGTAATGTGTTACTGTTATGGGGTTAGTCTGTGAGCCTGTATGTCTGGACGTAGGTTTTGAATGCTTGAATTTTTCTTCCAGGGTTGCCATTGTTGAGTGGGAAAGACTACGAGAAGTCACACTTAAACCGCCAATATCGCCTGGATGAAGCGCCTGGTCGTAAGCCCCTGGATGTCTGGACTTAGGTTTTGAATGCTTAAAAATTTCTTCCAGGGTTACCATGGTCGAGTGGGAAAGCCTATGAGAAGTCAGACTTAAGTCGCCAAGATCATGCCCATAATAATGTTGTAGTATTGGGGTGAGTTTGAGGGTCCAGGCCTTTACTGAAGAAAATCATGCCCAGTAATGTGTTACTGTTATGGGATTAGTCTGTGAGCCTGGATGTCTGGACGTAGGTTTTGAATGCTCAAAAATTTGTTCCAGGTTTACCATGGTCGAGTGGATAAGCGCCCCAGAAGTCGCACTTAAACCGCCATTATCGACTGAATGAAGCTCCTGGATGTCTGGATGTAGGTTTTGAATGCTCAAACAATTGTTACAGGGTTACCATTGTCGAGTGGATTAGCGTCCGAGAAGTCGCACTTAAACCGGACAATATCGCTGGATGTCTGGACTTAGGTTTTGAACACTTAAAAATTTCTTCCAGGGTTACCATGGTCGAGTGGGAAAGCCTACGAGAAGGCACTCTTAACCCTGTCAAGCTCATGCCCATAAAAGTTTAATAGTAATGGGTTGAATCTGTGGGCCCAGGCCTTTACTGAATAAATTCATGCCCAGTAATGTGTTGCTGTTATGGGGTTTGTCTGTGAGCCTGGATGTCTGGATTTAGGTTTTGAACGCTTAAAAATTTCTTCCAGGGTTAATATTGTCGAGTGGGAAAGCCTACGAGAAGTCACACTTAACCCGGCCAAGATCATGCCCCTATTAGTGTTATAGTAATGGAGTGAGTTTGTGGGCCCAAGCCTTAAGGAAAACTGTAATACAGGGCCTTTACTGAATAAAATCATGCCCAGTAATGTGTTACTGTTATGGGGTTAGTCTGTGAGCCTGTATGTCTGGACGAGGGTTTTGAATGCTTGAATATTTCTTCCAGGGTTACCATGGTCGAGTGGGAAAGCCTATGAGAAGTCACTCTTAACCCTGTCAAGATAATGCCCTTTAAAGTTTTATAGTAATGGGGTGAGTTTGTGGGCCCAGGCCTTAAAGAAAACTGTAATACAGGGCCTTTACTGAATAAAATCATGCCCAGTAATGTGTTACTGTTATGGGGTTAGTCAGTTTATGGGTCCAGGCCTTTACTGAATAAAATCATGCCCAGTAATGTGTTACTGTTATGGGATTAGTCTGTGAGCCTGGATGTCTGGACGTAGGTTTTGAATGCTCAAAAATTTTCTTCCAGGGTTACCATGGTCGAGTGGATAAGCATCCGAGAAGTCGACACTTAAACCGCCATTATCGACTGGATGAAGCTCCTGGATGTCTGGATGTAGGTTTTGAACGCCAAACATTTGTTACAGAGTTTCCATAGTCGAGTGGATTAGCGTCCGAGAAGTCGCACTTAACCCGGACAATATCGCCTGGATGTCTGGACTTAGGTTTTGAACGCTTAAAAATTTCTTCCAGGGTTACCATGGTCGAGTGAGAAAGCCTACGAGAAGTCACTCTTAACCCTGTCAAGATCATGCCCATAAAAGTTTAATAGTAATGGGTTGAATCTGTGGACCCAGGCCTTTACTGAATAAAATTATGCCCAGTAATGTGTTGTTTTATGGGGTTTGTCTGTGAGCCTGGATGTCTGGATTTAGATTTTGAACGTTTAAAAATTTCTTCCAGGGTAACCATGGTCGAGTGGGAAAGCTTCACGAAAAGTCAGACTTAAGTCGCCAAGATCGTGCCCATAATAATGTTGTAGTATTGGGGTGAGTTTGTGGGTCTAGGCCTTTACTGAATAAAATCATGCCCAGTAATGTGTTGCTGTTATGGGATTAGTCTGTGAGCCTGGATGTCTGGATTTAGGTTTTGAAAGCTTGAATATTTCTTCCAGGGTTACCATGGTCGAGTGGGAAAGCCTATGAGAAGTCACTCTTAACCCTGTCAAGATCATGCCTTTAAAGTTTTATAGTAATGGGTGAGTTTGTGGGCCCAGGCCTTAAAGAAAACTGTAATAAAGGGCCTTTACTGAATAAAATCATGCCCAGTAATGTGTTACTGTTATGGGGTTAGTCTGTGAGCCTGATGTCTGGATTTAGATTTTGAACGCTTAAAAATTTCTTCCAGGGTAACCATGGTCGAGTGGGAAAGCCTACGAGAAGTCACACTTAAGTCGCCAAGATCATGCCCATAATAATAATGTAGTATTGGGGTGAGTTTGTGGGTCCAGGCCTTTACTGAATAAAATCATGCCCAGTAATGTGTTACTGTTATGGGATTAGTCTGTGAGCCTGGATGTCGGGACGTAGGTTTTGAATGCTCAAAAATTTGTTCCAGGGTTACCATGGTCGAGTGGATAAGCGTCCGAGAAGTCGCACTTAAACCGGCCAATATCGACTGGATGAAGCGCCTGGATGTCTGGATGTAGGTTTTGAACGCTCAAACATTGTTACAGGGTTAATATGGTCGAGTGGATTAGCGTCCGAGAAGTCGCACTTAAACCGGACAATATCGTCTGGATGTCTGGACTTAGGTTTTGAACGCTTAAAAATTTCTTCCAGGGTTACCATGGTCGAGTGGTAAAGCCTACGAGAAGTCACCCTTAACCCTGTCAAGATCATGCCCATAAAAGTTTAATAGTAATGGGTTGAATCTGTGGGCCCAGGCCTTTACTGAATAAAATCATGCCCAGTAATGTGTTGCTGTTATGGGGTTTGTCTGTGAGCCTGGATGTCTGGATTTAGGTTTTGAACGCTTAAAAATTTCTTCCAGGGTTAATATGGTAGAGTGGGAAAGCCTACGAGAAGTCACACTTAACCCGGCCAAGATCATGCCCCTATTAGTGTTATAGTAATGGAGTGAGTTTGTGGGCCCAAGCCTTAAGGAAAACTGTAATACAGGGCCTTTACTGAATAAAATCATGCCCAGTAATGTGTTACTGTTATGGGGTTAGTCTGTGAGCCTGTATGTCTGGACGTAGGTTTTGAATGCTTGAATTTTTCTTCCAGGGTTGCCATTGTTGAGTGGGAAAGACTACGAGAAGTCACACTTAAACCGGCCAATATCGCCTGGATGAAGCGCCTGGTCGAAGCCCCTGGATGTCTGGACTTAGGTTTTGAATGCTTAAAAATTTCTTCCAGGGTTACCATGGTCGAGTGGGAAAGCCTATGAGAAGTCAGACTTAAGTCGCCAAGATCATGCCCATAATAATGTTGTAGTATTGGGGTGAGTTTGAGGGTCCAGGCCTTTACTGAAGAAAATCATGCCCAGTAATGTGTTACTGTTATGGGATTAGTCTGTGAGCCTGGATGTCTGGACGTAGGTTTTGAATGCTCAAAAATTTGTTCCAGGGTTACCATGGTCGAGTGGATAAGCGTCCGAGAAGTCACACTTAAACCGCCATTATCGACTGAATGAAGCTCCTGGATGTCTGATGGTTTTGAATGCTCAAACAATTGTTACAGGGTTACCATTGTCGAAAGTGGATTAGCGCCCGAGAAGTCGCACTTAAACCGGACAATATCGCCTGGATGTCTGGACTTAGGTTTTGAACACTTAAAAATTTCTTCCAGGGTTACCATGGTCGAGTGGGAAAGCCTACGAGAAGGCACTCTTAACCCTGTCAAGCTCATGCCCATAAAAGTTTAATAGTAATGGGTTGAATCTGTGGGCCCAGGCCTTTACTGAATAAATTCATGCCCAGTAATGTGTTGCTGTTATGAGGTTTGTCTGTGAGCCTGGATGTCTGGATTTAGGTTTTGAACGCTTAAAAATTTCTTCCAGGGTTAATATTGTCGAGTGGGAAAGCCTACGAGAAGTCACACTTAACCCGGCCAAGATCATGCCCCTATTAGTGTTATAGTAATGGAGTGAGTTTGTGGCCCAAGCCTTAAGGAAAACTGTAATACAGGGCCTTTACTGAATAAAATCATGCCCAGTAATGTGTTACTGTTATGGGGTTAGTCTCTGTGAGCCTGTATGTCTGGACGTAGGTTTTGAATGCTTGAATATTTCTTCCAGGGTTACCATGGTCGAGTGGGAAAGCCTATGAGAAGTCACTCTTAACCCTGTCAAGATAATGCGCTTTAAAGTTTTATAGTAATGGGGTGAGTTTGTGGCCCAGGCCTTAAAGAAAACTGTAATACAGGGCCTTTACTGAATAAAATCATGCCCAGTAATGTGTTACTGTTATGGGGTTAGTCAGTTTATGGGTCCAGGCCTTTACTGAATAAAATCATGCCCAGTAATGTGTTACTGTTATGGGATTAGTCTGTGAGCCTGGATGTCTGGACGTAGGTTTTGAATGCTCAAAAATTTTCTTCCAGGGTTACCATGGTCGAGTGGATAAGCATCCGAGAAGTCGCACTTAAACCGGCCATTATCGACTGGATGAAGCTCCTGGATGTCTGGATGTAGGTTTTGAACGCTCAAACATTTGTTACAGAGTTTCCATAGTCGAGTGGATTAGCGTCCGAGAAGTCGCACTTAACCCGGACAATATCGCCTGGATGTCTGGACTTAGGTTTTGAACGCTTAAAAATTTCTTCCAGGGTTACCATGGTCGAGTGAGAAAGCCTACGAGAAGTCACTCTTAACCCTGTCAAGATCATGCCCATAAAAGTTTAATAGTAATGGGTTGAATCTGTGGACCCAGGCCTTTACTGAATAAAATTATGCCCAGTAATGTGTTGTTTTATGGGGTTTGTCTGTGAGCCTGGATGTCTGGATTTAGATTTTGAACGTTTAAAAATTTCTTCCAGGGTAACCATGGTCGAGTGGGAAAGCCTACGAAAAGTCAGACTTAAGTCGGCCAAGATCGTGCCCATAATAATGTTGTAGTATTGGGGTGAGTTTGTGGGTCTAGGCCTTTACTGAATAAAATCATGCCCAGTAATGTGTTGCTGTTATGGGATTAGTCTGTGAGCCTGGATGTCTGGATTTAGGTTTTGAAAGCTTGAATATTTCTTCCAGGGTTACCATGGTCGAGTGGGAAAGCCTATGAGAAGTCACTCTAACCCTGTCAAGATCATGCCTTTAAAGTTTTATAGTAATGGGTGAGTTTGTGGCCCAGGCCTTAAAGAAAACTGTAATAAAGGGCCTTTACTGAATAAAATCATGCCCAGTAATGTGTTACTGTTATGGGGTTAGTCTGTGAGCCTGGATGTCTGGATTTAGATTTTGAACGCTTTAAAATTTCTTCCAGGGTAACCATGGTCGAGTGGGAAAGCCTACGAGAAGTCACACTTAAGTCGGCCAAGATCATGCCCATAATAATAATGTAGTATTGGGGTGAGTTTGTGGGTCCAGGCCTTTACTGAATAAAATAATGCCCAGTAATGTGTTACTGTTATGGGACTAGTCTGTGAGCCTGGATGTCGGGACGAGGTTTTGAATGCTCAAAAATTTGTTCCAGGGTTACCATGGTCGAGTGGATAAGCGTCCGAGAAGTCGCACTTAAACCGCCAATATCGACTGGATGAAGCGCCTGGATGTCTGGATGTAGGTTTTGAACGCTCAAACATATGTTACAGGGTTAATATGGTCGAGTGGATTAGCGCCCGAGAAGTCGCACTTAACCCGGACAATATCGCCTGGATGTCTGGATTTAGGTTTTGAACGCTTAAAAATTTCTTCCAGGGTTAATATGGTAGAGTGGGAAAGCTTACGAGAAGTCACACTTAACCCGCCAAGATCATGCCCCTATTAGTGTTATAGTAATGGAGTGAGTTTGTGGGCCAAGCCTTAAGGAAAACTGTAATACAGGGCCTTTACTGAATAAAATCATGCCCAGTAATGTGTTACTGTTATGGGGTTAGACTGTGAGCCTGTATGTCTGGACGTAGGTTTTGAATGCTTGAATTTTTCTTCCAGGGTTGCCATTGTTGAGTGGGAAAGACTACGAGAAGTCACACTTAAACCGCCAATATCGCCAAGATCACGCCCATAATAGTGTTATAGTAATGGGGTGAGTCTGTGGGCTCAGGCCTTTACTGAATAAAATAAACCCGACGAAGATCATGCCCTTTGAAAGTGTTATAGTACTGGGGTGAGTTTGTGGCCCAGGCCTTGAAGAAAACTGTAATACAGGGCCTTTAGTGAATAAAATCATGCCCAGTAATGTCTTGCTGTTATGGGGTTAGTCTAGAGCCTGGATATCTGGACGTAGGTTTTGAATGCTCAAATATTTGTTCCAGGGTTACCATGGTCGAGTGGATTAGCATCCAAAGAGTTGCACTTAAAACGGCCAATATCGCCTGGATGAAGGCCCTGGATGTCTGGACTCAGGTTTTGAACGCTTAAAAATTTCTTCCAGGGTTAATATGGTCGAGTGGGAAAGCCTACGAGAAGTCACACTTAACCCGGCCAAGATCATGCCCCTATTAGTGTTATAGTAATGGAGTGAGTTTGTGGGCCCAAGCCTTAAGGAAAACTGTAATACAGGGCCTTTACTGAATAAAATCATGCCCAGTAATGTGTTACTGTTATGGGGTTAGTCTGTGAGCCTGGATGTCTGGACCTAGGTTTTGAACGCTTAAAAATTTCTTCCAGGGTTACCATGGTCGAGTGGGAAAGCCTACGAGAAGTCACACTTAACCCGGCCAAGATCACGCCCTTTATAGTGTCATAGTAATCGGGAGAGTCTGTGGGCTCAGGCCTTTACTGAATAAAATAAAACCGACAAAGATCATGCCCATGAAAGTGTTATAGTACTGGGGTGAGTTTGTGGGCCCAGGCTTTGAAGAAAACTGTAATACAGGGCCTTTAGTGAATAAAATCATGCCCAGTAATGTCTTGCTGTTATGGGGTTAGTCTAGAGCCTGGATATCTGGACGTAGGTTTTGAATGCTCAAATATTTGTTCCAGGGTTACTATGGTCGAGTGGATTAGCATCCAAAGAGTTGCACTTAAACCGCCAATATCGCCTGGATGAAGCGCCTGGATGAAGGCCCTGGATGTCTGGACTTAGGTTTTGAACGCTTAAAAAATTCTTCCAGGGTTACCATGGTCGAGTGGGAAAGCCTATGAGAAGTCACTTTAACCCTGTCAAGATCATGCCCTTTAAAGTTTTATAGTAATGGGGTGAGTTTGTGGGCCCAGGCCTTAAAGAAAACTGTAACACAGGGCCTTTACTGAATAAAATCATGCCCAGTAATGTGTTACTGTTATAGGATTAGTCTGTGAGCCTGGATTTCTGGACGTAGGTTTTGAATGCTCAAAAATTTTTTCCAGGGTTACCATGGTCGAGTGGATAAGCGCCCGAGAAGTCGCACTTAAACCGCCAATATTGACTGGATGAAGCGCCTGGATGTCTGGATGTAGGTTTTGAACGCTCAAACATTTGTTACAGGGTTACCATGGTCGAGTGGATTAGCGTCCGAGAAGTCGCACTTCAACCGGACAATATCGCCTGGATGTCTGGACTTAGGTTTTGAACGCTTAAAAATTTCTTCCAGGGTTGCCATGGTCAAGTGGGAAAGCCTACGAGAAGTCTTAACCCTGTCAAGATCATGCCCATAAAAGTTTAATAGTAATGGGTTGAATCTGTGGGCCCAGGCCTTTACTGAATAAAATCATGCCCAGTAATGTGTTGCTGTTATGGGGTTTGTCTGTGAGCCTGGATGTCTGGATTTAGGTTTTGAACGCTTAAAAATTTCTTCCAGGGTAACCATGGTCGAGTGGGAAAGCCTACGAGAAGTCACACTTAAGTCGCCAAGATCATGCCCATAATAATGTTATAGTATTGGGGTGAGTTTGTGGGTCCAGGCCTTTACTGAATAAAATCATGCCCAGTAATGTGTTACTGTTATGGGATTAGTCTGTGAGCCTGGATGTCTGGACGTAGGTTTTGAATGCTCAAAAATGTGTTCCAGGGTTACCATGGTCGAGTGGATAAGCGTCCGAGAAGTCGCACTTAAACCGGCCAATATCGACTGGATGAAGCGCCTGGATGTCTAGATGTAGGTTTTGAACGCTCAAACATTTGTTACAGGGTTACCATGGTCGAGTGGATTAGCGTCCGAGAAGTCGCACTTGAACCGGACAATATCGCCTGGATGTCTGGACTTAGGTTTTGAACGCTTAAAAATTTCTTCCAGGGTTACCATGGTCGAGTGGGAAAGCTTACGAGAAGGCACTTTAACCCTGTCAAGATCATGCCCATAAAAGTTTTATAGCAATGGGTTGAATCTGTGGGCCCAGGCCTTTACTGAATAAAATCATGCCCAGTAATGTGTTGCTGTTATGGGGTTTGTCTGTGAGCCTGGATGTCTGGATTTAGGTTTTGAACGCTTAAAAATTTCTTCCAGGGTTAATATGGTAGAGTGGGAAAGCTTTACGAGAAGTCACACTTAACCCGCCAAGATCATGCCCCTATTAGTGTTATAGTAATGGAGTGAGTTTGTGGGCCCAAGCCTTAAGGAAAACTGTAATACAGGGCCTTTACTGAATAAAATCATGCCCAGTAATGTGTTACTGTTATGGGGTTAGTCTGTGAGCCTGGATGTCTGGACCTAGGTTTTGAACGCTTAAAAATTTCTTCCAGGGTTACCATGGTCGAGTGGGAAAGCCTTCGAGAAGTCACACTTAACCCGCCAAGATCACGCCTTTTATAGTGTCGTAGTAATCGGGTGAGTCTGTGGGCTCAGGCCTTTACTGAATAAAATAAACCCGACAAAGATCATGCCCATGAAAGTGTTATAGTACTGGGGTGAGTTTGTGGCCCAGGCCTTGAGGAAAACTGTAATACAGGGCCTTTACTGAATAAAATCATGCCCAGTAATGTGTTACTGTTATGGGGTTAGTCTGTGAGCCTGGATGTCTGGATTTAGATTTTGAACGCTTAAAAATTTCTTCCAGGGTAACCATGGTCGAGTGGGAAAGCCTACGAGAAGTCATCGTCACACTTAAGTCGCCAAGATCATGCCCATAAAAGTTTAATAGTAATGGGTTGAATCTGTGGGCCTAGGCCTTTACTGAATAAATTCATGCCCAGTAATGTGTTGCTGTAATGGGGTTTGTCTGTGAGCCTGGATGTCTGGATTTAGGTTTTGAACGCTTAAAAATTTCTTCCAGGGTTAATATGGTCGAGTGGGAAAGCCTACGAGAAGTCACACTTAACCCGCCAAGATCATGCCCCTATTAGTGTTATAGTAATGGAGTGAGTTTGTGGGCCCAAGCCTTAAAGAAAACTGTAATACAGGGCCTTTACTGAATAAAATCATGCCCAGTAATGTGTTACTGTTATGGGGTTAGTCTGTGAGCCTGTATGTCTGGACGTAGGTTTTGAATGCTTGAATATTTCTTCCAGGGTTGCCATTGTTGAGTGGGAAAGACTACGAGAAGTCACACTTAAACCGCCAAGATCATGCCCATAATAGTGTTATAGTAATGGGGTGAGTCTGTGGGCTCAGGCCTTTACTGAATAAAATAAACCCGACAAAGATCATGCCCTTGAAAGTGTTATAGTACTGGGGTGAGTTTGTGGGCCCAGGCCTTGAAGAAAACTGTAATACAGGGCCTTTAGTGAATAAAATCATGCCCTGTAATGTCTTGCTGTTATGGGGTTAGTCTAGAGCCTGGATATCTGGATGTAGGTTTTCAATGCTCAAATATTTGTTCCAGGGTTACCATGGTCGAGTGGATTAGCATCCAAAGAGTTGCACTTAAACCGGCCAATATCGCCTGGATGAAGCGCCTGGATGAAGCCTCTGGATGCCTGGACTTAGGTTTTGAACGCTTAAAAATTTCTTCCAGGGTTACCATGGTCGAGTGGGAAAGCCTATGAGAAGTCACTCTTAACCCTGTCAAGATCATGCCCTTTAAAGTTTTATAGTAATGGGGTGAGTTTGTGGCCCAGGCCTTAAAGAAAACTGTAATACAGGGCCTTTACTGAATAAAATCATGCCCAGTAATGTGTTACTGTTATGGGGTTAGTCTGTGAGCCTGGATGTCTGGATTTAGATTTTGATCGTTTAAAAATTTCTTCCAGGGGAACCATGGTCGAGTAGGACAGCCTACGAGAAGTCACACTTAAGTCGGCCAAGATCATGCCCATAATAATGTTGTAGTATTGGGGTGAGTTTGTGGGTCCAGGCCTTTACTGAATAAAATCATGCCCAGTAATGTGTTACTGTTATGGGATTAGTCTGTGAGCCTGGATGTCTGGACATAGGTTTTGAATGCTCAAAAATTTGTTCCAGGGTTACCATGGTCGAGTGGATAAGCGTCCGAGAAGTCGCACTTAAACCGGACAATATCGACTGGATGAAGTGCCTAGATGTCTGGATGTAGGTTTTGAACGCTCAAACATTTGTTACAAGGTTACCATGGTCGAGTGGATTAGCGCCCGAGAAGTCGCACTTAAACCGACAATATCGCCTGGATGTCTGGACTTAGGTTTTGAACACTTAAAAATTTCTTCCAGGGTTACCATGGTCGGAGTGGGAAAGCCTACGAGAAGTCACTCTTAACCCTGTCAAGATCATGCCCATAAAAGTTTAATAGTAATGGGTTGAATCTGTGGCCCAGGCCTTTACTGAATAAAATCATGCCCAGTAATGTGTTGCTGTTATGGGGTTTGTCTGTGAGCCTGGATGTCTGGGTTTAGGTTTTGAACGCTTAAAAATTTCTTCCAGGGTTAATATGGTCGAGTGGGAAAGTCCTACGAGAAGTCACACTTAACCCGCCAAGATCATGCCCCCATTAGTGTTATAGTAATGGAGTGAGTTTGTGGGCCCAAGCCTTAAAGAAAACTGTAATACAGGGCCTTTACTGAATAAAATCATGCCCAGTAATGTGTTACTGTTATGGGGTTAGTCTGTGAGCCTGTATGTCTGGACGTAGGTTTTGAATGCTTGAATATTTCTTCCAGGGTTGCCATTGTTGAGTGGGAAAGAGTACGAGAAGTCACACTTAAACCGGCCAAGATCACGCCCATAATAGTGTTATAGTAATGGGGTGAGTCTGTGGGCTCAGGCCTTTACTGAATAAAATAAACCCGACGTAAGATCATGCCCTTGAAAGTGTTATAGTACTGGGGTGAGTTTGTGGCCCAGGCCTTGAAGAAAACTGTAATACAGGGCCTTTAGTGAATAAAATCATGCCCAGTAATGTCTTGCTGTTATGGGGTTAGTCTAGAGCCTGGATATCTGGAAGTAGGTTTTGAATGCTCAAAAATCTGTTCCAGGGTTACCATGGTCGAGTGGATTAGCATCCAAAGAGTTGCACTTAAACCGGCCAATATCGCCTGGATGAAGCCCTGGATGTCTGGACTTAGGTTTTGAACGCTTAAAAATTTCTTCCAGGGTTACCATGGTCGAGTGGGAAAGCCTATGAGAAGTCACTCTTAACCCTGTCAAGATCATGCCCTTTAAAGTTTTATAGTAATGGGGTGAGTTTGTGGGCCCAGACCTTAAAGAAAACTGTAATACAGGGCCTTTACTGAATAAAATCATGCCCAGTAATGTGTTACTGTTATGGGATTAGTCTGTGAGCCTGGATGTCTGGACGTAGGTTTTGAATGCTCAAAAATTTGTTCCAGGGTTACCATGGTCGGTTGAGTGGATTAGCATCCGAGAAGTCGCACTTAAACCGGCCAATATCGCCCAGATGAAGCGCCTGGATGAAGCCCTGAGATGTCTGGACTTAGGTTTTGAATGCTTAAAAATTTCTTCCAGGGTTACCATGGTCGAGTGGGAAAGCCTATGAGAAGTCACTTAACCATGTCAAGATCATGCCCTTTAATGTTTTATAGTAATGGGGTGAGTTTGTGGGCCCAGACCTTAAAGAAAACTGTAATACAGGGCCTTTACTGAATAAAATCATGCCCAGTAATGTGTTACTGTTATGGGGTTTGTCTGTGAGCCTGGATGTCTGGATTTAGGTTTTGAACGCTTAAAAATTTCTTCCAGGGTTAATATGGTCGAGTGGGAAAGCCTCACGAGAAGTGACACACTTAACCCTGCCAAGATCACGCCCTTTATAGTGTTATAGTAATGGGGTGAGTCTGTGGGCTCAGGCCTTTACTGAATAAAATAAACCCACAAAGATCATGCCCTTGAAAGTGTTATAGTACTGGGGTGAGTTTGTGGCCCCAGGCCTTGAAGAAAACTGTAATACAGGGCCTTTAGTGAATAAAATCATGCCCAGTAATGTCTTGCTGTTATGGGGTTAGTCTAGAGCCTGATATCTGGACGTAGGTTTTGAATGCTCAAAAATTTGTTCCAGGGTTACCATGGTCGAGTGGATAAGCCGTCCAGAAGTCGTCGCACTTAAACCGCCAATATCGACTGGATGAAAGATAAAGCCCCTGGATGTCTGGACTTAGGTTTTGAATGCTTAAAAATTTCTTCCAGGGTTACCATGGTCGAGTGGGAAAGCCTACGAGAAGTCACTCTTACCCTGTCAAGATCATGCCCATAAAAGTTTAATAGTAATGGGGTGAGTTGTGGGCCCAGGCCTTAAAGAAAACAGGCCTTTACTGAATAAATTCATGCCCAGTAATGTGTTGCTGTTATGGGGTTTGTCTGTGAGCCTGGATGTCTGGATTTAGGTTTTGAACGCTTAAAAATTTCTTCCAGGGTTAATATGGTCGAGTGGGAAAGCTTCACGAGAAGTCACACTTAACCCGCCAAGATCATGCCCTCTATTAGTGTTATAGTAATGGAGTGAGTTTGTGGGCCCAAGCCTTAAAGAAAACTGTAATACAGGGCCTTTTCTGAATAAAATCATGCCCAGTAATGTGTTACTGTTATGGGGTTAGTCTGTGAGCCTGTATGTCTGGACGTAGGTTTTGAATGCTTGAATATTTCTTCCAGGGTTGCCATTGTTGAGTGGGAAAGACTACGAGAAGTCACACTTAAACCGCCAAGATCATGCCCATAATAGTGTTATAGTAATGGGGTGAGTCTGTGGGCTCAGGCCTTTACTGAATAAAATAAACCCGACAAAGATCATGCCCTTGAAAGTGTTATAGTACTGGGGTGAGTTTGTGGCCCAGGCCTTGAAGAAAACTGTAATACAGGGCCTTTAGAGAATAAAATCATGCCCAGTAATGTCTTGCTGTTATGGGGTTAGTCTTAAGCCTGGATGTCTGGACGTAGGTTTTGAATGCTCAAAAATTTGTTCCAGGGTTACCATGGTTGAGTGGATTAGCATTCGAGAAGTCGCACTTAAACCGCCAATATCGCTTGGATGAAGCGCCTGGATGAAGCCCTGGATGTCTGGACTTAGGTTTTGAATGCTTAAAAATTTTTTCCAGGGTTACCATGGTCGAGTGGGAAAGCCTATGAGAAGTCACTCTTAACCCTGTCAAAATCATGCCCTTTAAAGTTTTATAGTAATGGGGTGAGTTTGTGGCCCAGGCCTTGAAGAAAACTGTAATACAGGGCCTTTAGTGAATAAAATCATGCCCAGTAATGTCTTGCTGTTATGGGGTTAGTCTTAAGCCTGGATGTCTGGACGTAGGTTTTGAATGCTCAAAAATTTGTTCCAGGGTTACCATGGTTGAGTGGATTAGCATTCGAGAAGTCGCACTTAAACCGGCCAATATCGCCTGAATGAAGCGCCTGGATGAAGCCCTGGATGTCTGGACTTAGGTTTTGAATGCTTACAATTTTTTTCCAGGGTTACCATGGTCGAGTGGGAAAGCCTATGAGAAGTCACTCTTAACCCTGTCAAAATCATGCCCTTTAAAGTTTTATAGTAATGGGGTGAGTTTGTGGGCCCAGACCTTAAAGAAAACTGTAATACAGGGCCTTTACTGAATAAAATCATGCCCAGTAATGTGTTACTGTTATGGGATTAGTCTGTGAGCCTGGATGTCTGGACGTGGGTTTTGAATGCTCAAAAATTTGTTCCAGGGTTACCATGGTCGAGTGGATAAGCGTCCGAGAAGTTGCACTTAAACCGGCCAATATCGACTGGATGAAGCGCCTGGATGTCTGGATTTAGGTTTTGAACGCTTAAAAATTTCTTCCAGGGTTACCATGGTCGAGTGGGAAAGCCTACGAGAAGTCACCCTTAACCCTGTCAAGATCATGCCCATAAAAGTTTAATAGTAATGGGTTGAATCTGTGGCCCAGGCCTTTACTGAATAAAATCATGCCCAGTAGTAATGTGTTGCTGTTATGGGGTTTGTCTGTGAGCCTGGATGTCTGGGTTTAGGTTTTGAACGTTTAAAAATTTCTTCCAGGGTTAATATGGTCGAGTGGGAAAACCTACGAGAAGTCACACTTAACCCGGCCAAGATCATGCCCCTATTAGTGTTATAGTAATGGAGTGAGTTTGTGGGCCCAAGCCTTATGAAGGAAAACTGTAATACAGGGCCTTTACTGAATAAAATCATGCCCAGTAATGTGTTACTGCTATGGGGTTAGTCTGTGAGCCTGTATGTCTGGACGTAGGTTTTGAATGCTTGAATATTTCTTCCAGGGTTGCCATTGTTGAGTGGGAAAGACTACGAAGTCACACTTAAACCGCCAAGATCACGCCCATAATAGTGTTATAGTAATGGGGTGAGTCTGTGGCTCAGGCCTTTACTGAATAAAATAAACCCGACGAAGATCATGCCCTTGAAAGTGTTATAGTACTGGGGTGAGTTTGTGGGCCCAGGCCTTGAAGAAAACTGTAATACAGGGCCTTTAGTGAATAAAATCATGCCCAGTAATGTCTTGCTGTTATGGGGTTAGTCTAGAGCCTGGATATCTGGACGTAGGTTTTGAATGCTCAAATATTTGTTCCAGGGTTACCATGGTCGAGTGGATTAGCATCCAAAGAGTTGCACTTAAACCGGCCAATATCGCCTGACTGGATGAAGCGCCTGGATGTCTGGATGTAGGTTTTGAACGCTCAAACATTTGTTACAGGGTTACCATGGTCGAGTGGATTAGCGCCCGAGAAGTCGACTTCAACCGACAATATCGCCTGATGTCTGGACTTAGGTTTTGAACGCTTAAAAATTTCTTCCAGGGTTACCATGGTCGAGTGGGAAAGCCTACGAGAAGTCACTCTTAACCCTGTCAAGATCATGCCCATAAAAGTTTAATAGTAATGGGTTGAATCTGTGGGCCCAGGCCTTTACTGAATAAAATCATGCCCAGTAATGTGTTGCTGTTATGGGGTTTGTCTGTGAGCCTGGATGTCTGGATTTAGGTTTTGAACGCTTAAAAATTTCTTCCAGGGTTAATATGGTCGAGTGGGAAAGCCTCACGAGAAGTCACACTTAACCCGCCAAGATCATGCCCCTATTAGTGTTATAGTAATGGAGTGAGTTTGTGGCCCAAGCCTTAAGGAAAACTGTAATACAGGGCCTTTACTGAATAAAATCATGCCCAGTAATGTGTTACTGTTATGGGGTTAGTCTGTGAGCCTGGATGTCTGGACCTAGGTTTTGAACGCTTAAAAATTTCTTCCAGGGTTACCATGGTCGAGTGGGGGAAAGCTTCACGAGAAGTCACACTTAACCCGCCAAGATCACGCCTTTATAGTGTCATAGTAATCGGGTGAGTCTGTGGCTCAGGCCTTTACTGAATAAAATAAACCCGACAAAGATCATGCCCTTGAAAGTGTTATAGTACTGGGGTGAGTTTGTGGGCCCAAGCCTTGAAGAAAACTGTAATACAGGGCCTTTAGTGAATAAAATCATGCCCAGTAATGTCTTGCTGTTATGGGGTTAGTCTAGAGCCTGGATATCTGGACGTAGGTTTTGAATGCTCAAATATTTGTTCCAGGGTTACCATGGTCGAGTGGATTAGCATCCAAAGAGTTGCACTTAAACCGCCAATATCGCCTGGATGAAGCGCCTGGATGAAGCCTCTGGATGTCTGGACTTAGGTTTTGAACGCTTAAAAATTTCTTCCAGGGTTACCATGGTCGAGTGGGAAAGCCTATGAGAAGTCACTCTTAACCCTGTCAAGATCATGCCCTTAAAGTTTTATAGTAATGGGGTGAGTTTGTGGGCCCAGGCCTTAAAGAAAACTGTAATACAGGGCCTTTACTGAATAAAATCATGCCCAGTAATGTGTTACTGTTATGGGGTTAGTCTGTGAGCCTGGATGTCTGGATTTAGATTTTGAACGCTTAAAAATTTCTTCCAGGGTAACCATGGTCGAGTGGGAAAGCCTACGAGAAGTCACACTTAAGTCGCCAAGATCATGGCCATAATAATGTTGTAGTATTGGGGTGAGTTTGTGGGTCCAGGCCTTTACTGAATAAAATCATGCCCAGTAATGTGTTACTGTTATGGGATTAGTCTGTGAGCCTGGATGTCTGGACGTAGGTTTTGAATGCTCAAAAATTTGTTCCAGGGTTACCATGGTCGAGTGGATAAGCGTCCGAGAAGTCGCACTTAAACCGCCAATATCGACTGGATGAAGCGCCTGGATGTCTGGATGTAGGTTTTGAATGCTCAAACATTTGTTACAGGGTTACCATGGTCGAGTGGATTAGCGCCCGAGAAGTCGCACTTGAACCGACAATATCGCTGGATGTCTGGACTTAGGTTTTGAACGCTTAAAAATTTCTTCCAGGGTTACCATGGTCGAGTGGGAAAGCCTACGAGAAGTCACTCTTAACCCTGTCAAGATCAAGACTGCATGCCCATAAAAGTTTAATAGTAATGGGTTGAATCTGTGGCCCAGGCCTTTACTGAATAAAATCATGCCCAGTAATGTGTTGCTGTTATGGGGTTTGTCTGTGAGCCTGGATGTCTGGATTTAGGTTTTGAACGCTTAAAAATTTCTTCCAGGGTTAATATGGTCGAGTGGGAAAGCTTACGAGAAGTCACACTTAACCTGCCAAGATCATGCCCCTATTAGTGTTATAGTAATGGAGTGAGTTTGTGGCCCAAGCCTTATGGAAAAACTGTAATACAGGGCCTTTACTGAATAAAATCATGCCCAGTAATGTGTTACTGTTATGGGGTTAGTCTGTGAGCCTGGATGTCTGGACCTAGGTTTTGAACGCTTAAAAATTTCTTCCAGGGTTACCATGGTCGAGTGGGAAAGCCTACGAGAAGTCACACTTAACCCGGCCAAGATCACGCACTTTATAGTGTCATAGTAATCGGGTGAGTCTGTGGGCTCAGGCCTTTACTGAATAAAATAAACCCGACAAAGATCATGCCCTTGAAAGTGTTATAGTACTGGGGTGAGTTTGTGGGCCAGGCCTTGAAGAAAACTGTAATACAGGGCCTTTAGTGAATAAAATCATGCCCAGTAATGTCTTGCTGTTATGGGGTTAGTCTAGAGCCTGGATATCTGGACGTAGGTTTTGAATGCTCAAATATTTGTTCCAGGGTTACCATGGTCGAGTGGATTAGCATCCAAAGAGTTGCACTTAAACCGGCCAATATTGCCTGGATGAAGCGCCTGGATGAAGCCTCTGGATGTCTGGACTTAGGTTTTGAACGCTTAAAAATTTCTTCCAGGGTTACCATGGTCGAGTGGGAAAGCCTATGAGAAGTCACTCTAACCCTGTCAAGATCATGCCCTTTAAAGTTTTATAGTAATGGGGTGAGTTTGTGGCCCAGGCCTTAAAGAAAACTGTAATACAGGGCCTTTACTGAATAAAATCATGCCCAGTAATGTGTTACTGTTATGGGGTTAGTCTGTGAGCCTGGATGTCTGGATTTAGATTTTGAACGCTTAAAAATTTCTTCCAGGGTAACCATGGTCGAGTGGAAAGCCTACGAGAAGTCACACTTAAGTCGCCAAGATCATGCCCATAATAATGTTATAGTATTGGGGTGAGTTTGTGGGTCCAGGCCTTTACTGAATAAAATCATGCCCAGTAATGTGTTACTGTTATGGGATTAGTCTGTGAGCCTGGATGTCTGGACGTAGGTTTTGAATGCTCAAAAATTTGTTCCAGGGTTACCATGGTCGAGTGGATAAGTCGCCCGAGAAGTCGCACTTAAACCGCCAATATCGACTGGATGAAGCGCCTGGATGTCTGGATGTAGGTTTTGAACGCTCAAACATTTGTTACAGGGTTACCATGGTCGAGTGGATTAGCGTCCGAGAAGTCGCACTTGAACCGGATAATATCGCCTGGATGTCTGGACTTAGGTTTTGAACGCTTAAAAATTTCTTCCAGGGTTACCATGGTCGAGTGGGAAAGCCTACGAGAAGTCACTCTTAACCCTGTCAAGATCATGCCCATAAAAGTTTAATAGTAATGGGTTGAATCTGTGGGCCCAGGCCTTTACTGAATAAAATCATGCCCAGTAATGTGTTGCTGTTATGGGGTTTGTCTGTGAGCCTGATGTCTGGATTTAGGTTTTGAACGCTTAAAAATTTCTTCCAGGGTTAATATGGTCGAGTGGGAAAGCTTACGAGAAGTCACACTTAACCCGCCAAGATCATGCCCCTATTAGTGTTATAGTAATGGAGTGAGTTTGTGGGCCCAAGCCTTAAGGAAAACTGTAATACAGGGCCTTTACTGAATAAAATCATGCCCAGTAATGTGTTACTGTTATGGGGTTAGTCTGTGAGCCTGGATGTCTGGACCTAGGTTTTGAACGCTAAAAATTTCTTCCAGGGTTACCATGGTCGAGTGGGAAAGCCTTCGAGAAGTCACACTTAACTCGCCAAGATCACGCCCTTTATAGTGTCGTAGTAATCGGGTGAGTCTGTGGCTCAGGCCTTTACTGAATAAAATAAACCCGACAAAAGATCATGCCCATGAAAGTGTTATAGTACTGGGGTGAGTTTGTGGGCCAGGCCTTGAAGAAAACTGTAATACAGGACCTTTAGTGAATAAAATCATGCCCAGTAATGTCTTGCTGTTATGGGGTTAGTCTAGAGCCTGGATATCTGGACGAGGTTTTGAATGCTCAAATATTTGTTCCAGGGTTACTATGGTCGAGTGGATTAGCATCCAAAGAGTTGCACTTAAACCGCCAATATCGCCTGGATGAAGCGCCTGGATGAAGGCCCTGGATGTCTGGACTTAGGTTTTGAACGCTTAAAATTTCTTCCAGGTTTACCATGGTCGAGTGGGAAAGCCTATGAGAAGTCACTTAACCCCTGTCAAGATCATGCCCTTTAAAGTTTTATAGTAATGGGGTGAGTTTGTGGCCCAGGCCTTAAAGAAAACTGTAATACAGGGCCTTTACTGAATAAAATCATGCCCAGTAATGTGTTACTGTTATGGGGTTAGTCTGTGAGCCTGGATGTCTGGATTTAGATTTTGAACGCTTAAAAATTTCTTCCAGGGTAACCATGGTCGAGTGGGAAAGCCTACGAGAAGTCACACTTAAGTCGCCAAGATCATGCCTATAATAATGTTGTAGTATTGGGGTGAGTTTGTGGGTCCAGGCCTTTACTGAATAAAATCATGCCCAGTAATGTGTTACTGTTATGGGATTAGTCTGTGAGCCTGGATGTCTGGACGAGTAGGTTTTGAATGCTCAAAAATTTGTTCCAGGGTTACCATGGTCGAGTGGATTAAGCGCCCGAGAAGTCGCACTTAAACCGCCAATATCGCACTGGATGAAGCTGCGATGTCTGGATGAGGTTTCGAACGCCTGTTACAGGGTTATGTCTGGACTTAGGTTTTGAACGACAATAAAAATTTCTTTTCTTCAGGGTTACCATGGTCGAGTGGGAAAGCCTTACGAGAAGTCACTTCTTAACCCTGCCAAGATCATGCCCATAAAAGTTTAATAGTAATGGTTGAATCTGTGGGCCCAGGCCTTTACTGAATAAAATCATGCCCAGTAATGTGTTGCTGTTATGGGGTTAGTCTGTGAGCCTGATGTCTGGATTTAGGTTTTGAACGCTTAAAAATTTCTTCCAGGGTTCTTATGGTCGAGTGGGAAAGCCGCTGAGAAGTCACACTTAACCCGGGTCAAGATCATGCCCCCATTAGTGTTATAGTAATGGAGCCCAGACTGGGGCCCAGACACTTCCTCCCAGGCCTTCCGGGGGAATAAAATCACCCCAGTAATGTGCTGTTATGGTGCCATTATGATTAGCCTGAGAGCCATATGTCTGGACTCCAGCGTTTGAACGCTTAAAAATTTCTTCCAGGGTTACCATGGTCGAGTGGGACCTCCCTGGGAGGCGCTCCCAGGCATCCGGGAACAGATGCCCTTTACCTCAGCTGGCCTCTAATCGATGTGGAGGAGCTTACTGAATAAGCCCTCCCGAAGACTGAACTCTTATAGTACTGGGGTGGTCTAAGGGGGCCCAGCCACCCTGTAATACAGGAGGAAACCTCATTTCGCCGCTTGTATCCGAGATTCAGCGCCTTTCGGGACAGGTTTGACCCAAAAATTCCTCATGACCATAGGTGAAAGTAGGAACGAAGATCGACTTGTAATCGAGAGCCTTGTAGCAGAAGCCTGGAACTGTGGCTCAGGGCCTTCTTCTTGAATAAAATCATGACCAGTAATGCTTACCGCATTACTGCAGAAGTCTGCACCCTGATGTCTGGACTGTTTTGAACGCTCTCGTTCCAGGGTTCCCACTCGAGTGGAACAAGACCCCAAGATACTTAAATCCTCCACCTGGGGCAGGAGCTCTCATGAACCTGAAGGGGGCAAGCCTTAGGTTTTGTCCCTTTACTGAAAATTTGGCCTCAGACTTGAGGTGGTGAGTCTCATCCAGCCGCTTCAGAACTCAGCTGCAACCCGCCCCAGCGCACACTGCAGGTCTTGGCCAGATGTAGCCAACAGTTGAACAACATCATCAGCAAAAAGCAGGAAGCTATTCTGTGGTCCAGGCCCAAACCAGACCCTCCAGTAATGTGTTACTGTTATGGGATGCGCTGTGAGCCTAGAAATCCTGTCCATAAAAATAATGAACAGGACCGGTGACAAAGGTCGCAGCCCTGTCGGAGTCCAAAATGCACTGGGAACAAGTCTGATGTCTGGATGCTGGTTTTGAACGAACCAAACTCCTGCTCCTGATCATACATGGTTGACAGCCCTGGATTAGCAAAGGGCCCCTTACCCCATATTCCCAGATGTCTGGACTTAGGTTTTGAACGCTAAAACCCGGTTCGAATGCCTCCAAATCCACAAAACACATGTGGACTGGTTGGGTAACTCCCAGGAACCCTCCAGCATCCTGAAGAGGGCCCAGGCCTATAGAATCATGTCCAGTGTTCCAATTGTTATGGACGAAACCTGTGAGCCTGGATGTCTGGATTTGAGGTTCAACTATCGGAATTTCTTCCAGGGTTACCATGGCATAGAGTGGAAAGGAGGCTGAGAAGTCACACTTATCCTGCCATAGTTGGTGCACACTATCCGGTCCCCTTCTTGGAAAAAGAGGAACCACTTAAGGAAAACTGCCAGTCCAGGGGCACTGTCCCCTAAAATCATGCCCACGCGATGCTGCAGAGGTTATGGGGTCAGTCCAAGACAGCCCCTGGATGTCTGGACAGGTTTTGAGACGCTGAGGTACTTTCTTCCAGGGTCGGGAAAGTCGCCCACCCCACATCGTGCCTTGCCACCGAGGAGCTTCACAACCTTAGTGACCTCAGCCAGGGTGATGGTCGAGTCTACTGAATAAAATAAACTCACGTGTCCCCGGCCTCTGCTAGGTTTTGAACGCTTAAAAATTTCTTCGTGTTACCCATGGCCTGGAGGAGGTCCTCAAAGTAGTCCTTTAGTGAATCAACAATATCCCAGTAAGGTTTATAGGTTGGGGTTACCAGCACTGTATACGGTGCTGGCAGGGCACTGCTTCCCTTTTGTTCTGAGGCGTTTATGACGGTTTGCCAGAAATCCTAAAGAGTTGCCATTAAATAGTCATTTTCCATGGCCTCTGAACTCCTCCCAGACCCTGGACTTAGGTTTTGAACCACTTAAAAATTTCTTCCAGGGTTACTATATGGTCGAGTGGAACCTATGAGAAGCACACTTAACATCAGGAGTCCCTATGAGTGTTATAGGCCCGGATGAGTCTTCAGCTTTGACGGCATCCCTTACTCCGAAACTCCAATATCGGGCCTTTACTGAATAAAACGACATGCCCGGAGACTTTACGGCCACAGCCCGACGGTGCGCCTGACTGGATTTCAGAGGTAGAATGTTGAATAATAGTCCACTCGACTCATCTGACGTCTCCAGCCTCCTCGAATCCGGGCCAAGATCATGCCCGGAGGCGGAGTTGAAGATCTGTGACAGGGCCTCTGCCAAAAATATCATGCCAGACCCTTACTGTCGGAGCGCTTAGGTCTGCTGAGTCTGGGACTGTCTGGCCTCCTCCCCGCTGCCCAACGTCTCCAACTCACCACCAGGGTGGTGATCAGTTGATAAGCCCGCCCCTCGACTTAACCCGAATATCGACTGGATGAAGCGCCTGCGCGCCGGATGTCAGATGATGGAACCACAAAGTTTGTTACATCGGTTACGCCTCTAGGTGTCCTGGATGCCACGCAGTACTGGTGGACACTTTAACCGGAAATATCGCCTGGATGTCTGGACAGACCGTTTTGAACGCACAGAATTTCTTCAGGGAACACCATGGTCGAGATGGGGGGCCTCTCGAGAAGTCACGCCTTAACCCTGTCAAGCATCACCAACGTGAGCGCTGAAGTCCCCAGTAGGACGAATAGAGTCCCCGGTTGGAGCAGGCCTTTCTGAATAAAATCCCAGGCCCAAGAAATGTGTTACTGTTATGGGGTTAGTCTGTGAGCCTGATGTCTGGATTTAGGTTTTGAACGCTTAAAAATTTCTTCCAGGGTTAATATGGTCGAGTGGGAAAGCTTCACGAGAAGTCACACTTAACCCGCCAAGATCATGCCCCTATTAGTGTTATAGTAATGGAGTGAGTTTGTGGGGCCCAAGCCTTAAGGAAAACTGTAATACAGGGCCTTTACTGAATAAAATCATGCCCAGTAATGTGTTACTGTTATGGGGTTAGTCTGTGAGCCTGGATGTCTGGACCTAGGTTTTGAACGCTTAAAAATTTCTTCCAGGGTTACCATGGTCGAGTGGGAAAGCCTACGAGAAGTCACACTTAACTCCGCCAAGATCACGCCTTTATAGTGTCATAGTAATCGGGTGAGTCTGTGGGCTCAGGCCTTACTGAATAAAATAAACCCGACAAAGATCATGCCCATGAAAGTGTTATAGTACTGGGGTGAGTTTGTGGGCCCAGGCCTTGAAGAAAACTGTAATACAGGGCCTTTAGTGAATAAAATCATGCCCAGTAATGTCTTGCTGTTATGGGGTTAGTCTAGAGCCTGGATATCTGGACGTAGGTTTTGAATGCTCAAATATTTGTTCCAGGGTTACTATGGTCGAGTGGGATTAGCATCCAAAGAGTTGCACTTAAACCGCCAATATCGCCTGGATGAAGCGCCTGGATGAAGGCCCTGGATGTCTGGACTTAGGTTTTGAACGCTTAAAAATTTCTTTCCAGGTTTACCATGGTCGAGTGGGAAAGCCTATGAGAAGTCACTCTTAACCCTGTCAAGATCACGCCTTTAAAGTTTTATAGTAATGGGGTGAGTTTGTGGCCCAGGCCTTAAAGAAAACTGTAATACAGGGCCTTTACTGAATAAAATCATGCCCAGTAATGTGTTACTATTATGGGGTTAGTCTGTGAGCCTGGATGTCTGGATTTAGATTTTGAACGTTTAAAAATTTCTTCCAGGGTAACCATGGTCGAGTGGGAAAGCCTACGAGAAGTCACACTTAAGTCGCCAAGATCATGCCCATAATAATGTTGTAGTATTGGGGTGAGTTTGTGGGTCCAGGCCTTTACTGAATAAAACCATGCCCAGTAATGTGTTACTGTTATGGGATTAGTCTGTGAGCCTGGATGTCTGGACGTAGGTTTTGAATGCTCAAAAATTTGTTCCAGGGTTACCATGGTCGAGTGGATAAGCGCCCGAGAAGTCGCACTTAAACCGCCAATATCGACTGGGTGAAGCGCCTGGATGTCTGGATGTAGGTTTTGAACGCTCAAACATTTGTTACAGGGTTACCATGGTCGAGTGGGATTAGCGCCCGAGAAGTCGCACTTCAACCGGACAATATCGCCTGGATGTCTGGACTTAGGTTTTGAACGCTTAAAAAATTTCTTCCAGGGTTACCATGGTCGAGTGGGAAAGCCTACGAGAAGTCACTCTTAACCCTGTCAAGATCATGCCCATAAAAGTTTAATAGTAATGGGTTGAATCTGTGGGCCCAGGCCTTTACTGAATAAAATCATGCCCAGTAATGTGTTGCTGTTATGGGGTTTGTCTGTGAGCCTGGATGTCTGGATTTAGGTTTTGAACGCTAAAAATTTCTTCCAGGGTTAATATGGTCGAGTGGGAAAGCCTACGAGAAGTCACACTTAACCCGCCAAGATCATGCCCTATTAGTGTTATAGTAATGGAGTGAGTTTATGGCCCAAGCCTTAAGGAAAACTGTAATACAGGGCCTTTACTGAATAAAATCATGCCCAGTAATGTGTTACTGTTATGGGGTTAGTCTGTGAGCCTGGATGTCTGGACCTAGGTTTTGAACGCTTAAAAATTTCTTCCAGGGTTACCATGGTCGAGTGGGAAAGCCTACGAGAAGTCACACTTAACCCGCCAAGATCACGCCTTTATAGTGTCATAGTAATCGGGTGAGTCTGTGGCTCAGGCCTTTACTGAATAAAATAAACCCGACAAAGATCATGCCCATGAAAGTGTTATAGTACTGGGGTGAGTTTGTGGGCCCAGGCCTTGAAGAAAACTGTAATACAGGGCCTTTAGTGAATAAAATCATGCCCAGTAATGTCTTGCTGTTATGGGGTTAGTCTAGAGCCTGGATATCTGGACGTAGGTTTTGAATGCTCAAATATTTGTTCCAGGGTTACCATGGTCGAGTGGATTAGCATCCAAAGAGTTGCACTTAAACCGCCAATATCGCCTGGATGAAGCGCCTGGATGAAGGCCCTGGATGTCTGGACTTAGGTTTTGAACGCTTAAAAATTTCTTCCAGGGTTACCATGGTCGAGTGGGAAAGCCTATGAGAAGTCACTTAACCCTGTCAAGATCACGCCTTTTAAAGTTTTATAGTAATGGGGTGAGTTTGTGGCCCAGGCCTTAAAGAAAACTGTAATACAGGGCCTTTACTGAATAAAATCATGCCCAGTAATGTGTTACTGTTATGGGGTTAGTCTGTGAGCCTGGATGTCTGGATTTAGATTTTGAACGCTTAAAAATTTCTTCCAGGGTAACCATGGTCGAGTGGGAAAGCCTACGAGAAGTCACACTTAAGTCGCCAAGATCATGCCCATAATAATGTTGTAGTATTGGGGTGAGTTTGTGGGTCCAGGCCTTTACTGAATAAAATCATGCCCAGTAATGTGTTACTGTTATGGGATTAGTCTGTGAGCCTGGATGTCTGGACGAGGTTTTGAATGCTCAAAAATTTGTTCCAGGGTTACCATGGTCGAGTGGATAAGCGCCCGAGAAGTCGCACTTAAACCGCCAATATCGACTGGATGAAGCGCCGGATGTCTGGATGTAGGTTTTGAACGCCAAACATTTGTTACAGGGTTACCATGGTCGAGTGGATTAGCGCCCGAGAAGTCGACTTCAACCGGACAATATCGCCTGGATGTCTGGACTTAGGTTTTGAACGCTTAAAAAATTTCTTCCAGGGTTACCATGGTCGAGTGGGAAAGCCTACGAGAAGTCACTCTAACCCTGTCAAGATCATGCCCATAAAAGTTTAATAGTAATGGGTTGAATCTGTGGGCCCAGGCCTTTACTGAATAAAATCATGCCCAGTAATGTGTTGCTGTTATGGGGTTTGTCTGTGAGCCTGGATGTCTGGATTTAGGTTTTGAACGCTTAAAAATTTCTTCCAGGGTTAATATGGTCGAGTGGGAAAGCTTACGAGAAGTCACACTTAACCCGCCAAGATCATGCCCCTATTAGTGTTATAGTAATGGAGTGAGTTTGTGGGCCCAAGCCTTAAGGAAAACTGTAATACAGGGCCTTTACTGAATAAAATCATGCCCAGTAATGTGTTACTGTTATGGGGTTAGTCTGTGAGCCTGGATGTCTGGACATAGGTTTTGAACGCTTAAAAATTTCTTCCAGGGTTACCATGGTCGAGTGGGAAAGCCTCACGAGAAGTCACACTTAACCCGCCAAGATCACGCCCATTATAGTGTCGTAGTAATCGGGTGAGTCTGTGGGCTCAGGCCTTTACTGAATAAAATAAACCCGACAAAGATCATGCCCATGAAAGTGTTATAGTACTGGGGTGAGTTTGTGGCCCAGGCCTTGAAGAAAACTGTAATACAGGGCCTTTAGTGAATAAAATCATGCCCAGTAATGTCTTGCTGTTATGGGGTTAGTCTAGAGCCTGGATATCTGGACGTAGGTTTTGAATGCTCAAATATTTGTTCCAGGGTTACCATGGTTCGAGTGGATTAGCATCCAAAGAGTTGCACTTAAACCGCCAATATCGCTTCGAGTGGATGAAGCGCCCATGGATGAAGGCCCTGGATGTCTGGACTTAGGTTTTGAACGCTTAAAAATTTCTTCCAGGGTTACCATGGTCGAGTGGGAAAGCCTATGAGAAGTCACTTTAACCCTGTCAAGATCATGCCCTTTAAAGTTTTATAGTAATGGGGTGAGTTTGTGGCCCAGGCCTTAAAGAAAACTGTAATACAGGGCCTTTACTGAATAAAATCATGCCCAGTAATGTGTTACTGTTATGGGGTTAGTCTGTGAGCCTGGATGTCTGGATTTAGATTTTGAACGCTTAAAAATTTCTTCCAGGGTAACCATGGTCGAGTGGGAAAGCCTACGAGAAGTCACACTTAAGTCGCCAAGATCATGCCCATAATAATGTTGTAGTATTGGGGTGAGTTTGTGGGTCCAGGCCTTTACTGAATAAAATCATGCCCAGTAATGTGTTACTGTTATGGGATTAGTCTGTGAGCCTGGATGTCTGGACGTAGGTTTTGAATGCTCAAAAATTTGTTCCAGGGTTACCATGGTCGAGTGGATAAGCTGCCCGAGAAGTCGCACTTAAACCGCCAATATCGACTGGATGAAGCGCCTGATGTCTGGATGTAGGTTTTGAACGCTCAAACATTTGTTACAGGGTTACCATGGTCGAGTGGATTAGCGCCCGAGAAGTCGTGACTTCAACCGGACAATATCGCCTGGATGTCTGGACTTAGGTTTTGAACGCTTAAAAATTTCTTCCAGGGTTACCATGGTCGAGTGGGAAAGCCTACGAGAAGTCACTTTAACCCTGTCAAGATCATGCCCATAAAAGTTTAATAGTAATGGTTGAATCTGTGGGCCCAGGCCTTTACTGAATAAAATCATGCCCAGTAATGTGTTGCTGTTATGGGGTTTGTCTGTGAGCCTGATGTCTGGATTTAGGTTTTGAACGCTTAAAAATTTCTTCCAGGGTTAATATGGTCGAGTGGGAAAGCTTCACGAGAAGTCACACTTAACCCGCCAAGATCATGCCCCTATTAGTGTTATAGTAATGGAGTGAGTTTATGGGCCCAAGCCTTAAGGAAAACTGTAATACAGGGCCTTTACTGAATAAAATCATGCCCAGTAATGTGTTACTGTTATGGGGTTAGTCTGTGAGCCTGGATGTCTGACCTAGGTTTTGAACGCTTAAAAATTTCTTCCAGGGTTACCATGGTCGAGTGGGAAAGCCTATGAGAAGTCACACTTAACCCGCCAAGATCACGCCTCTTTATAGTGTCATAGTAATCGGGTGAGTCTGTGGGCTCAGGCCTTTACTGAATAAAATAAACCCGACAAAGATCATGCCCTTGAAAGTGTTATAGTACTGGGGTGAGTTTGTGGCCCAGGCCTTGAAGAAAACTGTAATACAGGGCCTTTAGTGAATAAAATCATGCCCAGTAATGTCTTGCTGTTATGGGGTTAGTCTAGAGCCTGATATCTGGACGTAGGTTTTGAATGCTCAAATATTTGTTCCAGGGTTACTTCATGGTCGAGTGGATTAGCATCCAAAGAGTTGCACTTAAACCGCCAATATCGCCTGGATGATGAAGGCCCTGGATGTCTGGACTTAGGTTTTGAACGCTTAAAATTTCTTCCAGGGTTACCATGGTCGAGTGGGAAAGCCTATGAGAAGTCACTCTTAACCCTGTCAAGATCATGTCCTTTAAAGTTTTATAGTAATGGGGTGAGTTTGTGGGCCCAGACCTTAAAGAAAACTGTAATACAGGGCCTTTACTGAATAAATTCATGCCCAGTAATGTGTTACTGTTATGGGGTTAGTCTGTGAGCCTGGATGTCTGGATTTAGATTTTGAACGCTTAAAAATTTCTTCCAGGGTAACCATGGTCGAGTGGGAAAGCCTACGAGAAGTCACACTTAAGTCGCCAAGATCATGTCCATAATAATGTTGTAGTATTGGGGTGAGTTTGTGGGTCCAGGCCTTTACTGAATAAAAATATGCCCAGTAATGTGTTACTGTTATGGGGTTAGTCTGTGAGCCTGGATGTCTGGACGTAGGTTTTGAATGCTCAAAATTTGTTCCAGGGTTACCATGGTCGAGTGGATAAGCGCCCGAGAAGTCGCACTTAAACCGCCAATATCGACTGGATGAAGCGCCTGGATGTCTGGATGTAGGTTTTGAACGCTCAAACATTTGTTACAGGGTTACCATGGTCGAGTGGATTAGCGCCCGAGAAGTCGCACTTGAACCGGACAATATCGCCTGGATGTCTGGACTTAGGTTTTGAACGCTTAAAAATTTCTTCCAGGGTTACCATGGTCGAGTGGGAAAGCCTACGAGAAGTCACTCTTAACCCTGTCAAGATCATGCCCATTAAAGTTTAATAGTAATGGGTTGAATCTGTGGGAAAACCCAGGCCTTTACTGAATAAAATCATGCCCAGTAATGTGTTGCTGTTATGGGGTTTGTCTGTGAGCCTGGATGTCTGGATTTAGGTTTTGAACGCTTAAAAATTTCTTCCAGGGTTAATATGGTCGAGTGGGAAAGCTTCACGAAGTCACACTTAACCCGCCAAGATCATGCCCCATTAGTGTTATAGTAATGGAGTGAGTTTGTGGCCCAAGCCTTAAGGAAAACTGTAATACAGGGCCTTTACTGAATAAAATCATGCCCAGTAATGTGTTACTGTTATGGGGTTAGTCTGTGAGCCTGGATGTCTGGACCTAGGTTTTGAACGCTTAAAAATTTCTTCCAGGGTTACCATGGTCGAGTGGGAAAGCCTTCGAGAAGTCACACTTAACCCGCCAAGATCACGCCCTTTATAGTGTCGTAGTAATCGGGTGAGTCTGTGGCTCAGGCGTTTACTGAATAAAATAAACCTGACAAAGATCATGCCCATGAAAGTGTTATAGTACTGGGGTGAGTTTGTGGCCCAGGCCTTGAAGAAAACTGTAATACAGGACCTTTAGTGAATAAAATCATGCCCAGTAATGTCTTGCTGTTATGGGGTTAGTCTAGAGCCTGGATATCTGGACGTAGGTTTTGAATGCTCAAATATTTGTTCCAGGGTTACCATGGTCGCAGTGGATTAGCATCCAAAGAGTTGCACTTAAACCGCCAATATCGCCTGGATGAAGCGCCTGGATGAAGGCCCTGATGTCTGGACTTAGGTTTTGAACGCTTAAAATTTTCTTCCAGGGTTACCATGGTCGAGTGGGAAAGCCTTTGAGAAGTCACTTTAACCCTGTCAAGATCATGCCTTTAAAGTTTTATAGTAATGGGGTGAGTTTGTGGCCCAGGCCTTAAAGAAAACTGTAATACAGGGCCTTTACTGAATAAAATCATGCCCAGTAATGTGTTACTGTTATGGGGTTAGTCTGTGAGCCTGGATGTCTGGATTTAGATTTTGAACGCTTAAAAATTTCTTCCAGGGTAACCATGGTCGAGTGGGAAAGCCTACGCAGAAGTCACACTTAAGTCGTGCCAAGATCATGCCCATAATAATGTTATAGTATTGGGGTGAGTTTGTGGGTCCAGGCCTTTACTGAATAAAATCATGCCCAGTAATGTGTTACTGTTATGGGATTAGTCTGTGAGCCTGGATGTCTGGACGTAGGTTTTGAATGCTCAAAAATTTGTTCCAGGGTTACCATGGTCGAGTGGATAAGCGCCCGAGAAGTCGCACTTAAACCGCCAATATCGACTAGATGAAGCGCCTGATGTCTGGATGTAGGTTTTGAACGCTCAAACATTTGTTACAGGGTTACCATGGTCGCAGTGGATTAGCGCCCGAGAAGTCGTGACTTGAACCGGACAATATCGCCTGATGTCTGGACTTAGGTTTTGAACGCTTAAAAATTTCTTCCAGGGTTACCATGGTCGAGTGGGAAAGCCTACGAGAAGTCACACTTAACCCTGTCAAGATCATGCCCATAAAAGTTTAATAGTAATGGGTTGAATCTGTGGGCCCAGGCCTGTACTGAATAAAATCATGCCCAGTAATGTGTTACTGTTATGGGATTAGTCTGTGAGCCTGGATGTCTGGATTTAGGTTTTGAACGCTTAAAAATTTCTTCCAGGGTTAATATGGTCGAAAGTGGGAAAGCCTTACGAGAAGTCACACTTAACCCGCCAAGATCATGCCCTCCTATTAGTGTTATAGTAATGGAGTGAGTTTGTGGGCCAAGCCTTAAGGAAAACTGTAATACAGGGCCTTTACTGAATAAAATCATGCCCAGTAATGTGTTACTGTTATGGGGTTAGTCTGTGAGCCTGGATGTCTGGACCTAGGTTTTGAACGCTTAAAAATTTCTTCCAGGGTTACCATGGTCGAGTGGGAAAGCCTACGAGAAGTCACACTTAACTCCGCCAAGATCACGCCCTTTAAAAGTGTCTGATAGTAATGGGGTGAATCTGTGGGCTCAGGCCTTTACTGAATAAAAAGTCAACCCCACAAAAGATCATGCCCCTTGAAAGTGTTATAGTACTGGGGTGAGTTTGTGGCCCAGGCCTTGAAGAAAACTGTAATACAGGGCCTTTAGTGAATAAAATCATGCCCAGTAATGTCTTGCTGTTATGGGGTTAGTCTAGAGCCTGGATATCTGGACGTAGGTTTTGAATGCTCAAATATTTGTTCCAGGGTTACCATGGTCGAGTGGATTAGCATCCAAAGAGTTGCACTTAAACCGCCAATATCGCCTGGATGAAGCGTCTCTGGATGTCTGGACTTAGGTTTTGAACGCTTAAAAATTTCTTCCAGGGTTACCATGGTCGAGTGGGAAAGCTCTATGAGAAGTCACTTAACCCTGTCAAGATCATGCCCTTTAAAGTGCGTTATAGTAATGGGGTGAGTTTGTGGGCCCAGGCCTTAAAGAAAACTGTAATACAGGGCCTTTACTGAATAAAATCATGCCCAGTAATGTGTTACTGTTATGGGGTTAGTCTGTGAGCCTGGATGTCTGGATTTAGGTTTTGAACGCTTAAAAATTTCTTCCAGGGTTAACCATGGTCGAGTGGGAAAGCCTACGAAGTCACACTTAAACCGCCAAGATCATGCCCATAATAATGTTGTAGTATTGGGGTGAGTTTGTGGGTCCAGGCCTTTACTGAACGTTAAAAATAGCCCAGGCCCTTGAAGTGTTATAAAATGGGATTAGTGTTAATGTGTCTGGACGAAGGTTTTGGTGAAGCCAAAATCATGTTCCAGGGTTACCATGTCTAAGTGGATAGGTTTTGAAAGTCAAATATTTGTTCAAACCGCCAAGCATAGAGTTGCACTTATGAAGCGAAGCGCCTGGATAGGATGTAGGATTTGAAACGCTCAAACATTTGCCCATAGAAGTCACTCGAGTGGATCAGCGCCCGAGAAGTGTTACTTAACCGGACAATATCGCTGAGCCTGATGTCTGACTTAGGTTTTGAACGCTTAAAAATTTCTTCCAGGGTTACCATGGTCGAGTGGGAAAGCCTACGAGAAGTCACTCTTAACCCTGCCAAGATCATGCCCATAAAAGTTTAATAGTAATGGGTTGAATCTGTGGCCCAGGCCTTTACTGAATAAAATCATGCCTGTAATGTGTTGCTGTTATGGGGTTTGTCTGTGAGCCTGGATGTCTGGATTTAGGTTTTGAACGCTTAAAAATTTCTTCCAGGGTTAATATGGTCGAGTGGGAAAGCTTCTACGAGAAGTCACACTTAACCCGCCAAGATCATGCCCCTATTAGTGTTATAGTAATGGGAGTGAGTTTGTGGGCCCAAGCCTTAAGGAAAACTGTAATACAGGGCCTTTACTGAATAAAATCATGCCCAGTAATGTGTTACTGTTATGGGGTTAGTCTGTGAGCCTGGATGTCTGGACTAGGTTTTGAACGCTTAAAAATTTCTTCCAGGGTTACCATGGTCGAGTGGGAAAGCCTACGAGAAGTCACACTTAAACCTGCCAAGATCACGCCCTTTATAGTGTCATAGTAATCGGGTGAGTCTGTGGGCCCAGGCCTTTACTGAATAAAATAAACCCGACAAAGATCATGCCCTTGAAAGTATTATTATAGTACTGGGGTGAGTTTGTGGGCCCAGGCCTTGAAGAAAACTGTAATACAGGGCCTTTAGTGAATAAAATCATGCCCAGTAAATGTCTTGCTGTTATGGGGTTAGTCTAGAGCCTGGATATCTGGACGTAGGTTTTGAATGCTCAAATATTTGTTCCAGGGTTACCATGGTCGAGTGGATTAGCATCCAAAGAGTTGCACTTAAACCGCCAATATCGCCAGATGAAGCGCCTGATGAAGGCCCTGGATGTCTGGACTTAGGTTTTGAACGCTTAAAAATTTCTTCCAGGGTTACCATGGTCGAGTGGGAAAGCCTATGAGAAGTCACTCTTAACCCTGTCAAGATCATGCCCTTTAAAGTTTTATAGTACTGGGGTGAGTTTGTGGCCCAGGCCTTGAAGAAAACTGTAATACAGGGCCTTTAGTGAATAAAATCATGCCCAGTAATGTCTTGCTGTTATGGGGTTAGTCTAGAGCCTGGATATCTGGACGTAGGTTTTGAATGCTCAAATATTTGTTCCAGGGTTACTATGGTCGAGTGGATTAGCATCCAAAGAGTTGCACTTAAACCGCCAAGTATCGCCACCTGGATGAAGCCCTGGATGTCTGGACTTAGGTTTTGAACGCTTAAAAATTTCTTCCAGGGTTACCATGGTCGAGTGGGAAAGCCTACGAGAAGTCACTCTTAACCCTGTCAAGATCATGCCCTTAAAGTTTTATAGTAATGGGGTGAGTTTGTGGGCCCAGGCCTTTAAAGAAAACTGTAATACAGGGCCTTTACTGAATAAAATCATGCCCAGTAATGTGTTACTGTTATGGGGTTAGTCTGTGAGCCTGGATGTCTGGATTTAGATTTTGAACGCTTAAAAAATTTCTTCCAGGGTTACTATGGTCGAGTGGGAAAGCCTACGAGAAGTCACACTTAACCCTGCCAAGATCACATGCCCATAATAAATGTTATAGTAATGGGGTGAGTTTGTGGGCCCAGGCCTTTACTGAATAAAATCATGCCCTTTAGTGAATAAAATCATTACTGTTATGGGGGTTAGTCTGTGAGCCTGGATGTCTGGACGAGGTTTTGAATGCTCAAAAATTTGTTCCAGGGTTACCATGGTTGAGTGGGAAAGCCACGAGAAGTCACAGGGCCTTAAGTGCCAAGATCATGCACTTCTAGTGCCAAGTATGTTCCTGGATTTGAATAGCCCAGTAATGTGTGGTCGAGGATTAGCATGAAGTTTGTCCTGAGCCTGGATGTCTGGACTTAGGTTTTGAACGCTTAAAAATTTCTTCCAGGGTTACCATGGTCGAGTGGGAAAGCTTTACGAGAAGTCAGACTTAACCCGCCAAGATCATGCCTTTAAAGTGTTGTAGTAATGGATGGGTTGAACCAGTTTGTGGGTAATCCAGGCCTTTACTGAATAAAATCATGCCCAGTAATGTGTTACTGTTATGGGATTAGTCTGTGAGCCTGGATGTCTGGACGTAGGTTTTGAATGCTTAAAAATTTGTTCCAGGGTTACCATGGTCGAGTGGGAAAGCTTCACGAGAAGTCACACTTTAACCCGCCAAGATCATGCCCTATTAGTGTTATAGTAATGGAGTGTGAGTTTACTGTAAAATCATGCCCAGTAATGTGTTACTGCCTATGAATTAGCCCAAGCCTTAAGCTCAAAACTGTAATACAGGGCCTTTACTGAATAAAATCATGCCCAGTAATGTGTTACTGTTATGGGGTTAGTCTGTGAGCCTGGATGTCTGGACGTAGGTTTTGAACGCTTAAAATTTCTTCCAGGGTTACCATGGTCGAGTGGGAAAGCCTACGAGAAGTCACACTTAACCCGTCAAGATCATGCCCTTTAAAGTGTTATAGTAATGGGGTGAGTCTGTGGCCCAGGCCTTTAACTGAAGAAAACCAGTAATACAGGCCCTTTAAGTCTGAATAAAATCAAGCGCCAGTAATGTGTTACTGGCCTTATGGGGTTAGTCAGCTGTAGGTCCAGGCCTTTACTGAATAAAATCATGCCCAGTAATGTGTTACTGTTATGGATTAGTCTGTGAGCCTGGATGTCTGGACGTAGGTTTTGAATGCTCAAAAATTTGTTCCAGGGTTACCATGGTCGAGTGGATAAGCATCCGAGAAGTCGCACTTAAACCGCCAAGATCGACTGGATGAAGCTCCTGGATGTCTGGATGTAGGTTTGAACGCTTCAAACATTTGTTACAGGGTTACCATGGTCGAGTGGATTAGCGCCCCGAGAAGTCGCACTTAAACCGACAATATCGCCTGGATGTCTGGACTTAGGTTTTGAACGCTTGAAAAATTTCTTCCAGGGTTACCATGGTCGAGTGGGAAAGCCTACGAGAAGTCACTTAACCCTGTCAAGATCATGCCCATAAAAGTTTAATAGTAATGGGTTGAATCTGTGGACCCAGGCCTTACTGAATAAAATTATGCCCAGTAATGTGTTGTTTTGTGGGGTTTGTCTGTGAGCCTGATGTCTGATTTAGATTTTGAACGCTTAAAAATTTCTTCCAGGGTAACCATGGTCGAGTGGGAAAGCCTACGAGAAGTCAGACTTAAGTCTGCCAAGATCATGCCCATAATAATGTTGTAGTATTGGGGTGAGTTTGTGGGTCCAGGCCTTTACTGAATAAAATCATGCCCAGTAATGTGTTACTGTTATGGGATTAGTCTGTGAGCCTGGATGTCTGGATTTAGGTTTTGAACGCTTAAAAATTTCTTCAGGGTTAATATGGTCGAGTGGGAAAGCCTACGAGAAGTCACACTTAACCCGCCAAGATCATGCCCCTATTAGTGTTATAGTAATGGAGTGAGTTTGTGGCCCAAGCCTTAAAGAAAACTGTAATACAGGGCCTTTACTGAATAAAATCATGCCCAGTAATGTGTTACTGTTATGGGGTTAGTCTGTGAGCCTGTATGTCTGGACGAGGTTTTGAATGCTTGAATATTTTTTCCAGGGTTACCATTGTTGAGTGGGAAAGACTACGAGAAGTCACACTTAAACCCGCCAAGATCATGCCCATAATAGTGTTATAGTAATGGGGTGAGTCTGTGGGCTCAGGCCTTTACTGAATAAAATAAACCCGACAAAGATCATGCCCTTGAAAGTGTTATAGTACTGGGGTGAGTTTGTGGGCCCAGGCCTTGAAGAAAACTGTAATACAGGGCCTTTAGTGAATAAAATCATGCCCAGTAATGTCTTGCTGTTATGGGGTTAGTCTAGAGCCTGGATATCTGGACGTAGGTTTTGAATGCTCAAATATTTGTTCCAGGGTTACCATGGTCGAGTGGATTAGCATCCAAAGAGTTGCACTTAAACCGCCAATATCGCCTGGATGAAGCGCCTGGAAGCCCTGGATGAAGCCCTGATGTCTGGACTTAGGTTTTGAACGCTTAAAAATTTCTTCCAGGGTTACCATGGTCGAGTGGGAAAGCCTATGAGAAGTCACTTTAACCCTGCCAAGATCATGCCCATAAAAGTTTTATAGTAATGGGGTGAGTTTGTGGCCCAGGCCTTAAAGAAAACTGTAATACAGGCCTTTACTGAATAAAATCATGCCCAGTAATGTGTTACTGTTATGGGGTTAGTCTGTGAGCCTGGATGTCTGGATTTAGATTTTGAACGCTTAAAAATTTCTTCCAGGGTTACCATGGTCGAGTGGGAAAGCCTACGAGAAGTCACACTTAAGTCCACCAAGATCATGCCCATAATAATGTTGTAGTATTGGGGTGAGTTTGTGGGTCCAGGCCTTTACTGAATAAAATCATGCCCAGTAATGTGTTACTGTTATGGGATTAGTCTGTGAGCCTGGATGTCTGGACGTAGGTTTTGAATGCTCAAAAATTTGTTCCAGGGTTACCATGGTCGAGTGGAAAGCATCCGAGAAGTCGCACTTAAACCGCCAATATCGACTGGATGAAGCCCTGATGTCTGGATGTAGGTTTTGAATGCTCAAAAATTTGTTCCAGGGTTACCATGGTCGAGTGGATTAAACTCATGCCCAGAAGTCGCACTTAAACCGGACAATATCGAGCCTGTGATGTCTGGACTTAGGTTTTGAACGCTAAAAATTTCTTCCAGGGTTACCATGGTCGAGTGGGAAAGCCTATGAGAAGTCACTTTAACCCTGTCAAGATCATGCCCATTTAAAGTTTAATAGTAATGGGTGAGTCTGTGGGCCTTAAAGAAAACTGTAATACAGGGGCCTTTACTGAATAAAATTATGCCCAGTAATGTGTTACTGTTATGGGGTTAGTCTGTGAGCCTGGATGTCTGGATTTAGATTTTGAACGCTTAAAAATTTCTTCCAGGGTAACCATGGTCGAGTGGGAAAGCCTACGAGAAGTCACTCTTAAGTCGGCCAAGATCATGCCCATAATAATGTTGTAGTATTGGGGTGAGAAAACTGTGGGTCCAGGCCTTTACTGAATAAAATCATGCCCAGTAATGTGTTACTGTTATGGATTAGTCTGTGAGCCTGGATGTCTGGACGTAGGTTTTGAACGCTTAAAAATTTCTTCCAGGGTTACCATGGTCGAGTGGGAAAGCCTACGAGAAGTCACACTTAACCCGGCCAAGATCATGCCCTTATTAAGTGTTATAGTAATGGAGTGAGTTTGGAACGCCCAAGCCTTAAAGAAAACTGTAATACAGGGCCTTTACTGAATAAAATCATGCCCAGTAATGTGTTACTGTTATGGGGTTAGTCTATGAGCCTGATGTCTGGACGTAGGTTTTGAACGCTTAAAAATTTCTTCCAGGGTTACCATGGTTTAGTGGGAAAGCCTACGAGAAGTCACACTTAACCCGGCCAAGATCATGCCCATAATAGTGTTATAGTAATGGGGGGTGAGTCCTTGTGGGCTCAGGCCTTTACTGAATAAAATAAACCCACAAAGATCATGCCCTTGAAAGTGTTATAGTACTGGGGTGAGTTTGTGGGGCCCAGGCCTTGAAGAAAACTGTAATACAGGGTTTAGTGAATAAAATCATGCCCAGTAATGTCTTGCTGTTATGGGGTTAGTCTAGAGCCTGGATATCTGGACGAGGTTTTGAATGCTCAAATATTTGTTCCAGGGTTACCATGGTCGAGTGGATTAGCATCCAAAGAGTTGCACTTAAACCGCCAATATCGCCTGGATGAAGCGCCTGGATGTGAGCCTGGATGTCTGGACTTAGGTTTTGAACGCTTAAAAATTTCTTCCAGGGTTACCATGGTCGAGTGGGAAAGCCTATGAGAAGTCACTCTAACCCTGTCAAGATCATGCCCTTTAAAGTTTTATAGTAATGGGGTGAGTTTGTGGGCCCAGGCCTTAAAGAAAACTGTAATACAGGGCCTTTACTGAATAAAATCATGCCCAGTAATGTGTTACTGTTATGGGGTTAGTCTGTGAGCCTGGATGTCTGGATTTAGATTTTGAACGCTTAAAAATTTCTTCCAGGGTAACCATGGTCGAGTGGAAAGCCTACCAGGGTTACCAGTCACACTTAAGTCACTCCAAGATCATGCCCATAATAATGTTGTAGTATTGGGGTGAGTTTGTGGTCCAGGCCTTTACTGAATAAAATCATGCCCAGTAATGTGTTACTGTTATGGGGTTTAGTCTGTGAGCCTGATGTCTGGACGTAGGTTTTGAATGCTCAAAAATTTGTTCCAGGGTTACCATGGTCGAGTGGATTAGCATCCGAGAAGTCGCACTTAAACCGCCAATATCACCTGGATGAAACGCTCCATTTGTTACAGATGTCTGGATTTAACCGTAGGATGTCTTTAGGTTTTGAACGCTTAAAAATTTCTTCCAGGGTTACCATGGTCGAGTGGGAAAGCCTACGAGAAGTCACTTTAACCCTGTCAAGATCATGCCCATAAAAGTTTAATAGTAATGGGTTGAGTCTGTGGCCCAGGCCTTACTGAATAAAATTTACTGAATGCATGCCAGTAATGTGTTGCTGTTATGGGGTTTGTCTGTGAGCCTGGATGTCTGGATTTAGGTTTTGAACGCTTAAAAATTTCTTCCAGGGTTACCATGGTCGAGTGGGAAAGCCTCACGAGAAGTCACACTTAAGTCGCCAAGATCATGCCCATAATAATGTTGTAGTATTGGGGTGAGTTTGTGGGTCCAGGCCTTTACTGAATAAAAAATCATGCCCAGTAATGTGTTACTGTTATGGGGTTAGTCTGTGAGCCTGGATGTCTGGACGTAGGTTTTGAATGCTCAAAAATTTGTTCCAGGGTTACCATGGTCGAGTGGATTAGCATCCCGAGAAGTCGCACTTAAACCGCCAATATCGCCTGGATGAAGCGCCTGGATGAAGCCCTGGATGTCTGGACTTAGGTTTTGAACGCTTAAAAATTTCTTCCAGGGTTACCATGGTCGAGTGGGAAAGCCTATGAGAAGTCACACTTAACCCTGTCAAGATCATGCCCATTTAAAGTTTTATAGTAATGGGGTGAGTTTGTGGGCCCAGGCCTTTACTGAATAAAAACTGTGCCCAGTAATGTGTTACTGTTATGGGATTAGTCTGTGAGCCTGGATGTCTGGACGTAGGTTTTGAATGCTCAAAAATTTGTTCCAGGGTTACCATGGTCGAGTGGGAAAGCCTCCGAGAAGTCTGTGCACTTAAACCGCCAAGATCGCCCTGCCCCTAAAAGGATTTAATAGAACGCTTGAATGTCGCCCATGGCCTTTAGTGAATTAAATCGCTTAGGTTTACTGTAAATGGGGACAATATCGCCTGGATGTCTGGACTTAGGTTTTGAACGCTTAAAAATTTCTTCCAGGGTTAATATGGTCGAGTGGGAAAGCCTACGAGAAGTCACACTTAACCCGCCCAAGATCATGCCCCTATTAGTGTTATAGTAATGGGTTGAGTTTGTGGGCCCAAGCCTTAAAGAAAACTGTAATACAGGGCCTTTACTGAATAAAAATCATGCCCAGTAATGTGTTACTGTTATGGGGTTAGTCTGTGAGCCTGTATGTCTGGACGTAGGTTTTGAATGCTTGAATATTTCTTCCAGGGTTGCCATTGTTGAGTGGGAAAGACTACGAGAAGTCACACTTAAACCGCCAAGATCATGCCCATAATAGTGTTATAGTAATGGGGTGAGTCTGTGGGCTCAGGCCTTTACTGAATAAAATAAACCCGACAAAGATCATGCCCTTGAAAGTGTTATAGTACTGGGGTGAGTTTGTGGCCCAGGCCTTGAAGAAAACTGTAATACAGGGCCTTTAGTGAATAAAATCATGCCCAGTAATGTCTTGCTGTTATGGGGTTAGTCTTAAGCCTGGATATCTGGACGTAGGTTTTGAATGCTCAAATATTTGTTCCAGGGTTACCATGGTTGAGTGGATTAGCATCCTGGAAGTCGACTTAAACCGCCAATATCGCCTGGATGAAGTGCCTGGATGAAGCCCCTGGATGTCTGGACTTAGGTTTTGAATGCTTAAAAATTTCTTCCAGGGTTACCATGGTCGAGTGGGAAAGCCTACGAAGAAGTCAGACTTAAGTCGCCAAGATCATGCCCATAATAATGTTGTAGTATTGGGGTGAGTTTGTGGGTCCAGGCCTTTACTGAAGAAAATCATGCCCAGTAATGTGTTACTGTTATGGGATTAGTCTGTGAGCCTGGATGTCTGGACGTAGGTTTTGAATGCTCAAAAATTTGTTCCAGGGTTACCATGGTCGAGTGGATAAGCGTCCGAGAAGTCGCACTTAAACCGGCCATTATCGACTGAATGAAGCTCCTGGATGTCTGGATGTAGGTTTTGAATGCTCAAACATTTGTTACAGGGTTACCATGGTCGAGTGGATTAGCGTCCGAGAAGTCGCACTTAAACCGGACAATATCGCCTGATGTCTGGACTTAGGTTTTGAACGCTTAAAAATTTCTTCCAGGGTTACCATGGTCGAGTGGGAAAGCCTACGAGAAGTCACTCTTAACCCTGTCAAGATCATGCCCATAAAAGTTTTATAGTAATGGGTTGAATCTGTGGGCCCAGGCCTTTACTGAATAAAATCATGCCCAGTAATGTGTTGCTGTTATGGGGTTTGTCTGTGAGCCTGGATGTCTGGACTTAGGTTTTGAACGCTTAAAAATTTCTACCAGGGATAATATGGTCGAGTGGGAAAGCTTACGAGAGACAGTCACACTTAACCCGCCAAGATCATGCCCCTATTAGTGTTATAGTAATGGAGTGAGTTTGTGGGGCCCAAGCCTTAAGGAAAACTGTAATACAGGGCCTTTACTGAATAAAATCATGCCCAGTAATGTGTTACTGTTATGGGGTTAGTCTGTGAGCCTGTATATCTGGACGTAGGTTTTGAATGCTTGAATATTTCTTCCAGGGTTCCCATTGTTGAGTGGGAAAGACTACGAGAAGTCACACTTAAACCGGCCAAGATCATGCCCATAATAGTGTTATAGTACTGGGGTGAGTCTGTGGCTCAGGCCTTTACTGAATAAAATAAACCCGACAAAGATCATGCCCTTTGAAAGTGTTATAGTACTGGGGTGAGTTTGTGGGCCCAGGCCTTGAAGAAAACTGTAATACAGGGCCTTTAGTGAATAAAATCATGCCCAGTAATGTCTTGCTGTTATGGGGTTAGTCTAGAGCCTGGATATCTGGACGTAGGTTTTGAATGCTCAAATATTTGTTCCAGGGTTACCATGGTCGAGTGGATTAGCATCCAAAGAGTTGCACTTAAACCGGCCAATATTGCCTGGATGAAGCATCTGGAAGAAGCCTCTGGATGTCTGGACTTAGGTTTTGAACGCTTAAAAATTTCTTCCAGGGTTACCATGGTCGAGTGGGAAAGCCTATGAGAAGTCACTCTTAACCCTGTCAAGATCATGCCCTTTAAAGTGTTATAGTACTGGGGTGAGTTTGTGGGCCCAGGCCTTGAAGAAAACTGTAATACAGGGCCTTTAGTGAATAAAATCATGCCCAGTAATGTCTTGCTGATATGGGGTTAGTCTAGAGCCTGGATATCTGGACGTAGTTTTTGAATGCTCAAATATTTGTTCCAGGGTTACCATGGTCGAGTGGATTAGCATCCAAAGAGTTGCACTTAAACCGGCCAATATTGCCTGGATGAAGCGTCTGGATGAAGCCTCTGGATGTCTGGACTTAGGTTTTGAACGCTAAAAATTTCTTCCAGGGTTACCATGGTCGAGGGGGAAAGCCTATGAGAAGTCACTCTTAACCCTGTCAAGATCACGCCCTTTAAAGTGTTATAGTACTGGGGTGAGTTTGTGGGCCCAGGCCTTGAAGAAAACTGTAATACAGGGCCTTTAGTGAATAAAATCATGCCCAGTAATGTCTTGCTGATATGGGGTTAGTCTAGAGCCTGGATATCTGGACGTAGGTTTTGAATGCTCAAATATTTGTTCCAGGGTTACTATGGTCGAGTGGATTAGCATCCAAAGAGTTGCACTTTAAACCGCCAATATCACCTGGATGAAGCCCCTGGATGTCTGGACTTAGGTTATGAACGCTAAAAAATTCTCTTCCAGGGTTACCATGGTCGAGTGGGAAAGCCTATGAGAAGTCACTTTTAACCCTGTCAAGATCATGCCCTTTAAAGTTTTATAGTAATGGGGTGAGTTTGTGGGGCCCAGGCCTAAAGAAAACTGTAATACAGGGCCTTTACTGAATAAAATCATGCCCAGTAATGTGTTACTGTTATGGGGTTAGTCTGTGAGCCTGGATGTCTGGATTTAGATTTTGAACGCTTAAAATTTTCTTCCAGGGTAACCATGGTCGAGTGGGAAAGCCTACGAGAAGTCACACTTAAGTCGCCACGATCATGCCCATAATAATGTTGTAGTATTGGGGTGAGTTTGTGGGTCCAGGCCTTTACTGAATAAAATCATGCCCAGTAATGTGTTACTGTTATGGGATTAGTCTGTGAGCCTGGATGTCTGGACGTAGGTTTTGAATGCTCAAAAATTTGTTCCAGGGTTACCATGGTTGGGAGTGGATTAAACCGCATCCGAGAAGTCGCACTTAAACCGCCAATATCGCCTCGACTGGATGAAGCTCCCAGGATGTCTGGATGTAGGTTTTGAATGCTCAAACATTTGTTCCAGGGTTACCATGGTCGAGTGGATTAGCGCCCGAGAAGTCGCACTTAAACTTGGACAATATCGCCTGGATGTCTGGACTTAGGTTTTGAACGCTTAAAAATTTCTTCCAGGGTTACCATGGTCGAGTGGGAAAGCCTACGAGAAGTCACTCTTAACCCTGTCAAGATCATGCCCATAAAGTTTTATAGTAATGGGGTGAGTTTGGGCCCAATCTTAAGAAAACTGTAACCCAGGGCCTTTACTGAATAAAATCATGCCCAGTAATGTGTTACTGTTATGGGGTTAGTCTGTGAGCCTGGATGTCTGGACTTAGGTTTTGAATGCTTAAAAATTTCTTCCAGGGTTAATATGGTCGAGTGGGAAAGCCTCACGAGAAGTCACACTTAACCCGCCAAGATCATGCCCATAATAGTGTTATAGTAATGGGGTGAGTTTGTGGGCCAGCCTAAAGAAAAACTGTAATACAGGGCCTTTACTGAATAAAATCATGCCCAGTAATGTGTTACTGTTATGGGGTTAGTCTGTGAGCCTGGATGTCTGGACGTAGGTTTTGAATGCTCAAAAATTTGTTCCAGGGTTACCATGGTCGAGTGGATTAGCATCCGAGAAGTCGCACTTAAACCGCCAATATCGACCTGGATGAAGCGCCCTGGATGATGTCTGGATGTAGGTTTTGAACGCTTAAACATTTGTTACAGGGTTACTATATGGTCAAGTGGGAGTGGATTAGCAAGATCATGCCCATAAAGTCGCACTTAAACCAGGCCTTTGCTGAATAAAATCATGCCCAGTAATGTGTTACTGTTATGGATTAGTCTGTGAGCCTGGATGTCTGGACTTAGGTTTTGAATGCTTAAAAATTTCTTCCAGGGTTACCATGGTCGAGGGGAAAGCCTACGAGAAGTCACACTTAACCCCTGTAAAGATCATGCCCATAAAAGTGTTATAGTAATGGGGTGAATCTGTGGGCCCAGGCCTTAAAGAAAACTGTAATACAGGCCTTTACTGAATAAAATCATGCCCAGTAATGTGTTACTGTTATGGGGTTAGTCTGTGAGCCTGGATGTCTGGACTTAGGTTTTGAACGCTTAAAAATTTCTTCCAGGGTTACCATGGTCGAGTGGGGAAAGCCTACGAGAAGTCACACTTAACCCGCCAAGATCATGCCCATAAAGTGTTATAGTAATGGGGTGAGTTTGTGGGCCCAGGCCTTACTGAACTGTAAACAGGGCCTTTATCATGCATGCCCAGTAATGTGTTACTGTTATGGGATTAGTCTGTGAGTTTGGATGTCTGGACGTAGGTTTTGAATGCTCAAACTGTTGTTCCAGGGTTACCATGGTCGAAATCATGCCCAGAAGTCGTGTTAAACCGCCAAGATCGACTCGATGAGCCTGGATGTCTGGACGTAGGTTTTGAATGCTCAAACATTTGTTACAGGGTTACCATGGTCGAGTGGATTAGCGCCCAGAAGTCGCACTTAAACCGGCCAATATCGACAATGGATGAAGCCTGGATGTCTGGACTTAGGTTTTGAACGCTTAAAAATTTCTTCCAGGGTTACCATGGTCGAGTGGGAAAGCCTATGAGAAGTCACTCTTAACCCTGTCAAGATCATGCCCTTTAAAGTTTTATAGTAATGGGGTGAGTTTGTGGGCCCAGGCCTTAAAGAAAACTGTAATACAGGGCCTTTACTGAATAAAATCATGCCCAGTAATGTGTTACTGTTATGGGGTTAGTCTGTGAGCCTGGATGTCTGGATTTAGATTTTGAACGCTTAAAAATTTCTTCCAGGGTTAATATGGTCGAGTGGGAAAGCCTACGAGAAGTCACACTTAAGTCGCCAAGATCATGCCCATAATAATGTTGTAGTATTGGGGTGAGTTTGTGGGTCCAGGCCTTTACTGAATAAAATCATGCCCAGTAATGTGTTACTGTTATGGGATTAGTCTGTGAGCCTGGATGTCTGGACGTAGGTTTTGAATGCTCAAAAATTTGTTCCAGGGTTACCATGGTCGAGTGGATTAGCGCCCGAGAAGTCGCTTAAACTTAAATCGCCAATATCGCCTGGATGAAGCCCTGGATGTCTGGACTCAGGTTTTGAACGCTTGAAACATTTGTTCCAGGGTTACCATGGTTACGATGGTGGGGAAAGCCTAAGAGAAGTCACCTTAACCCTGTCAAGATCATGCCCATAAAAGTTTAATAGTAATGGGTTGAATCTGTGGCCCAGGCCTTTACTGAATAAAATCATGCCCAGTAAATGTGTTGCTGTTATGGGGTTTGTCTGTGAGCCTGGATGTCTGGACTTAGGTTTTGAACGCTTAAAAATTTCTTCCAGGGTTACCATGGTCGAGTGGGAAAGTTTACGAGAAGTCACACTTAACCCTGCCAAGATCATGCCCTATTAGTGTTATAGTAATGGAATAGTAATGCCTTAAATGTTATGGGCCTACAGGTTTTTTACTGAATAAATTCATGCCCAGTAATGTGTTACTGTTATGGTTAGTCTGTGAGCCTGGATGTCTGGATTTAGGTTTTGAATGCTTAAAAATTTCTTCCAGGGTTACCATGGTCGAGTGGGAAAGCCTACGAAGTCACACTTAAACCGCCAATATCATGCCAAGATCATGCCCAGTAATAGTGTTGGTAGCCAAGAGTTAGTGGTCGAGTGTGGCCTTTACTGAAGTAAAATAAACCCGGCAAAGATCATGCCTTATGAAAGTGTTATAGTAATGGGGTGAGTTTGTGGCCCAGGCCTTAAAGAAAACTGTAATACAGGGCCTTTAGTGAATAAAATCATGCCCAGTAATGTCTTACTGTTATGGGGTTAGTCTGTGAGCCTGGATGTCTGGACGTAGGTTTTGAATGCTCAAATATTTGTTCCAGGGTTACCATGGTCGAGTGGATTAGATCCGAAGTTGCACTTAAAGTCGCCACTTAAACCGCCAATGATCATGCCCATATGTCTGGACTTAGGTTTTGAATGCTTAAAAATTTCTTCCAGGGTTACCATGGTCGAGTGGGAAAGCCTACGAGAAGTCACTGTTAAAGTGTTAAGATCATGCCCATAGTAATGGGGTGAGTTTGTGGGCCCAGGCCTTGAAGAAAACTGTAATACAGGGCCTTTACTGAATAAAATCATGCCCAGTAATGTGTTACTGTTATGGGGTTAGTCTTAGAGCCTGGATATCTGGACGTAGGTTTTGAATGCTCAAATATTTGTTCCAGGGTACCATGGTCGAGTGGATTAGCATCCGAGAAGTCGCACTTTAAACCGCCAATATCGCTGTGGTGGATGAAGTGCCCAGTAATGCCTGGATTAGTCTGTGAAGCCCTGATGTCTGGACTTAGGTTTTGAATGCTTAAAATTTCTTCCAGGGTTACCATGGTCGAGTGGGAAAGCCTACGAGAAGTCACTCTTAACCCTGTCAAGATCATGCCCATAAAAATTTGATAGTAATGGGGTGAGTTTGTGGGCCCAAATCTTGTAAAGAAAAGGTAATACAGGGCCTTTACTGAATAAAATCATGCCCAGTAATGTGTTACTGTTATGGGTTAGTCTGTGAGCCTGGATGTCTGGATTTAGATTTTGAACGTTTAAAATTTTCTTCCAGTGCAACCATGGTCGAGGAAAGCTCACGAAGTCAGGACTTAAGTCTACAAGACTGCCCATAATAATGCAGTAGTATTGGGGTGAGCTTCTGTGGATCCAGGCCTTTACTGAATAAAATCATGCCCAGTAATGTGTTACTGTTATGGATTAATTCAGAGCCTGGATGTTTGGACGTAGGTTTTGAATGCTCAAAAATTTGTTCCAGGTTAACATGGTCGAGTGGATTAGCCCTAGAAGTCGACTTGAACCGACAATACTGGATGTCTGGACTTAGCTTGAACGCTTAAAAATTTCCTTCCAGGGTTACTATGGTTTATGGGAAAGCTTACAGAAGTCACTCTAACTTGCCAAGATGATGCCCACATAAAAGTTTAGTGCAGTAATGGTTGAATCTGTGGGCCCAGGCCTCTACTGAATAAAATCATGCCAGTAATGTGTTACTGTTAGGGGTTTGTCTGTGAGCCTGGATGTCTGATATAGGTTTTGGAAACGACAAAAATTTTTTCCAGGGTTAATATGGTCGAAAGGGAAAAGCTTACAGAAGTCACACTTAACCCGGCAAGATCATGCCCCATAGTGTTATAGTAATGGAGGAGTTTGTCGGCCCAAGCTCTTAAGGGAAAAACTGCAATACAGGGCCTTTACTGAATAAAATCATGCCCAGTAATGTGTTACTGTTATGGGGTTAGTCTGTGAGCCTGGATGTTCAATTCCAGGTTTTGAACGTTTAAAATTTCTTCCAGGGTTACTGCGACGAGTGGGAAAGCTACGAGAAGTCACACTAACTCCGGTGCCAAGATCACTTTATAGTACACAGTAATCGGGTGAGTCTGTGGCTCAGGCTTTTACTGAACAAAAATAAACTCCGACAAAGATCATGCCTAAGTGAAAGTGTTACATGTAGTGATTAAGGAGTTTGTGGCCCAGGCCTTGAAGAAACTGTAATACAGGGCCTTTAGTGAATAAAAATCATGCCCAGTAATGTCTTGCATATAAGGCCCAGAGCCTGGATATCTGGACGAGGTTTTGGAATGCTCAGTATTTGTTCCAGGGTTACCATGGTCGAGTGGATTAGCATCCAAAAGAGTTGTACTCAAACCGTGCCAATATCGCCCGGATGAAGCGCTTCTGATGAAGGTCTACGTTCGGACTTAGGGTTTTGAACGCTTAAAAATTTCTTCCAGGATTACGCATGGTTTATGGGAAAGTTTATGAGAATACTTAACCCTGCCGGAAGATCGCTTTAAAGTTTTATAGTAATGGGTGAGTTTGTGGCCCAGGCCTTAAAGAAAATCACAACATAGCCTTACTGAATAAAACTGCGCCCAGTAATGTGTTACTGTTATGGGGTTAGTGTGAGCCTGAGGCCCGGATTTAGATTAACGCTAAAATTTCTTTCCAGGGTAACGCGGTCGCAGGGGTTTTACGTAGAATACACTTAAGTCGCACATCATGCCTACAATAATGTTGTAGTATTGGGGTGGAGGCCAGGGTCCAGGCCTTTACTGAATAAAACTGCCTGTGCAATGTGTTACTGCGGATTAGTCTGTGAGCCCGGATGTCTGGACGAGGTTTTGAATGTCGCTCAAAATTTGTTCCAGGTTACCGCGGTCGAGTGGATAAGCCGGGCCCGTGTCGCGACTTAAACCGCCAATATCACCGACGCGCCTGGATGTCTGATGTAGGTTTGAACGCCCAAACATCGTTACAGGGTTGGCCTGTCGCGTGGATTGAAGGTAAAGCCCGAGAAGTCGACTTCAACTTGACACACGCCTCTGGATGTCTGGACTTGTAAGCCTTGAACGCCTTAAAAGATTCTCTTCCAGGGTTACCATGGTCGCGGGAAAGCCTACGAGAAGTCACTTTAACCCTGTCAAGATCATGCCCATAAAAGTTTAATAGTAATGGGCTGAATCTGGTGGGCCCAGGCCTTTACTGAATAAAAATCATGTGCCCAGTAATGCTACAGCAGGTTTGTCTGTGAGCCTGGATGTCTGATTTGTGGTTTTGAACGCTAAAATTTCTTCCAGGGTTACTATGGTCGAAAGTGAAAGCTCATTTGGTAGTCACACTTAACCCAAGCACATTTCATGCCCTCATTAGTAACAGTGCAGTAATGGAGTGGGAGTCTGTGGCTCAAGCTCAAGGAAAACCTGTAATACAGGGCCTTTTTACTGAATAAAATCATGCCCAAAAAGGTGCTACTGTTGGTGGGGTTAGTCTGGTGAGCCTGGATGTCTGGACCCAGGTTTGAACTAAAAATTTCTTCCAGGGCTGGCCATGGTCGAGTGGGGAAAGCCATTTAGAAGTCACACACTTAACCTGCCAAGATCACGCCTTTATAGTGGCCATAGTAATCGGGTGAGTCTGTGGCTCAGGCCTTTACTGAATAAAATAACCTCACAAAGATCAAGTGCCCATGAAAGTGTTGTAGTACTGGGGTGAGTTTGTGGCCCAGGCTTTGAAGAAAACTGCAATACAGGCCTTTAGTAAAGCAAAATCATGCCCAGCAATGTCTTGCTGTTAAGTGGGGTTGGGCTCCAGAGCCCGGATATCTGGACGAGGTTTTGAATGCTCAAATATTTGTTCCAGGGTTACTACGGTCGTATGATTAGCATCCAAAGAGTTGCACTTAAACCGCCAATATCGCCTGGATGAAGCGCCTCTGACAGAAAGGCCCTGATGTCGGACTTGTGGTTTTGAACGCTTAAAAATTTCTTCCAGGATTACCATGGTCGAGTGGGGAAAGCCTAAGAGAAGCCACTTAACTGTCAAGATCACGCTTTAAAGTTTTATAGTAATGGTGAGTTTAGGCCCAGGCCTTGAAGAAAACTGTAATACAGGGCCTTACTGACAATAAAATCATGCCCAGTAATGTGTTGCTACTGTTATGGGGTTAGTGTGTGAGCCTCCGGATGTCTGGATTTAGATTTTGAACGCGAAAATTTCTTCCAGGTAACCATGGTCGGTGGTGGCCTACGAAGTCACACTTAAGTCGCTGGCATCATGCCTACAATAATGCTGTAGTATTGGGGTGAGTTTCTAGTCCAGGCTCAGCTGAATAAAATCATGCCCAGTAATGTTAATGCTGCGGATTAGTCTGTGAGCCTGGATGTCTGGAATGAGGTTTGAATGCTCGAAAATTTGTTCCAGGGCTACCATGGTCGAGTGGATAAGCGCCTCGGTAAAGTCGACCACTTAAACCGCCAATGGTCGATTGATGAAGCGCCAGATCGCCTGGATGTAGGTTTTGAAACGTCAAACACGTTACAGGGTTACCATGGTTTGAGTGGATTAGCGCCCGAGAAGTCGTGACTTCAACCGGACAATATCGCTGGATGTCTTGACTTAGGTTTTGAACGCTAAAAATTTCTTCCAGGGTTACCATGGTCAAGGGGAAAGCCTACGAGAAGTCACTCAACTTGGCCGGATCATGCCCATAAAAGTTTAATAGTAATGGTTGAATCTGTGGGCCCAGGCTTACTACAACAAAACTATGCCCAGTAATGTGTTGGGTTAAAAGTATGGGCTTGTCTGTGAGCCTGGATGTCTGATTTAGGTTTGAACGCTAAAAATTTCTTTCCAGGGTTAATATGGTCGAGTGGGAAAGCTTACGAGAAGTCACACTAACCCCGCCAAGATCATGCTCCTATTAGTGCTATAGGTAATGGAGTGAGTTTGTGTCAAGCCTTAAGGAAAATCAGTAACACAGGGCCTTTTTACTGAATAAAATCATGCCCAGTAATGTGTTACTGCTATGGGGTTAGTTAGTCTGTGAGCCTGGATGTCTGGACTTAGCTTTGAACTTAAAAACAAATCTTTCCAGGCGTCATGGTCGAGTGAGTTTCAGAAGTCACACTTAACCCACAAGATCATGCCCTATTAGTAAAAAAGAGTAGTAATGGAGGAGAGTTTCTAGGCCTGGTTTGGCGGTGGGGAAACTGTAATACAGGGCCTTTACTGAATAAAATCATGCCCAGCAATGTGTTACTACAGGTTAGTCTGTGAGCCTGATGTCTGGACCTAGGTTTTGAACGCTAAAATTTCTTCCAGGGTTACTATGGTCGAGGAAAGCTCATGAAGTCACACTAACCTCGCCAAGATCACGCCCCTTTATAGTGTCGTGAGTAATCGGGTGAGTCTGTGGGCTTGTATTTTTACTGAATAAAAATAAACCTGACAAAGATCATGCCCTCTGAAAGTGTTATAGTACTGGGTGAGTTTAGGCCTAGGCCTTGAAGAAAAACTGTACAGGCCTTTAGTGAATAAATCATGCGTCTGGTAATGTCTTGCTGTTATGGTTAGTCTAGAGCCTGGACATTCTGGACGTAGGTCTGAATGCTCAAACATTTGTTCCAGGGTTACCATGGTCGAGTGATTGAAGATCAAAGAGTTGCACTTAAACCCGCCAATACGCTCGGATGGAAGCGCTCCGGATGAAGCCTCTGGATGTCTGGGACTTAGTTTTGAACGCTTAAAAATTTCTTCCAGGGTTACCATGGTCAGAGTGGGAAAGCCTATGAGGTTTACTCTAACTCCTAAGCCGAAGACTGGTGCCCTTAAAGTTTTATAGAATGGGGTGGAGTTTAGGCTCAGGCCTTGAAGAAAACTGTAATACAGGGCCTTTACTGAATAAATCATGCCTAGTAATGTGTTACTGTTATGGGGTTAGTCTGTGAGCCTGGATGTCTGGATTTAGATTTTGAACGCTTTTAAAAATTTCTCTTCCAGGTAACCATGGTCGAGTGAAAGCCCACGAGAAGTCACAAGGCATTTAAGTCGGCCAAGATCATGCCCATACTAATGTTATAGTATTGGGGTGATGCAGGGTCCAGGCTTTGGCGAAACTGTAATACAGTGGCCTTTACTGAATAAAACTGCCCAGTAAATGTGTTACTGTTGGCGGGGTTAGCCCGTGAGCCCGGATTGGACCCAGCTGGAACGTTTAAAAAAATTTCTTCCAGGGTTACTCATGTACGAGTGGGAAAGTTTCAGAAGTCATACACCAATCCGCCAAGATCACTCCCTTTATAGTGTCGTGAGTAATCGGGTGAGTCTGTGGCCAGGCGTTACTGAATAAAATAAACCCGACAAAGATCATGCCTTGAAAGTGTTATAGTACTGGGGTGAGTTTGTGGGCTCAGGCCTTGAAGAAAACTGTACACAGGGCCTTTAGTGAACAAAATCATGCCCAGTAATGTCTTGCTGTTATGGGGTTAGTCTAGAGCCTGGATATCTGGACGTAGGTTTTGAATGCTCAAATATTTGTTCCAGGGTTACTATGGTCGAGTGGATTAGCATCCAAAGAGTTGCACTTAAACCGCCAATATCGCCTGGATGAAGCGCCCGGATGAAGCCCCTGGATGTCTGGACTTAGGTTTTGAACGCTAAAAATTTCTTCCAGGGTTACCATGGTCGAGTGGGAAAGCCTATGAGAAGTCACTCTTAACCCTGTCAAGATCATGCCCTTTAAAGTTTTATAGTAATGGGGTGAGCTTGTAGGCCCAGGCCTTAAAGAAAACTGTAATACAGGGCCTTTACTGAATAAAATCATGCCCAGTAATGTGTTACTGTTATGGGGTTAGTCTGTGAGCCTGGATGTCTGGATTTAGATTTGAACGCTTAAAAATTTCTTCCAGGGTAACCATGGTCGAGTGGGAAAGCCTACGAGAAGTCACACTTAAGTCGCCAAGATCATGCCCATAATAATGTTGTAGTATTGGGGTGAGTTTGTGGTCCAGGCCTTTACTGAATAAAAATCATGCCCAGTAATGTGTTACTGTTATGGGATTAGTCTGTGAGCCTGGATGTCTGGACGAGGTTTTGAATGCTCAAAAATTTGTTCCAGGGTTACCATGGTCGAGTGGATAAGCGTATTCCGAGAAGTCGCAATTTAAACCGCCAATATCGACTGGATGAAGCGCCTGGATGTCTGGATGTAGGTTTTGAACGCTCAAACATTTGTTACAGGGTTACCATGGTCGAGTGGATTAGCGCCCGAGAAGTCGCACTTGAACCGGACAATATCGCCTGGATGTCTGGACTTAGGTTTTGAACGCTTTAAAAATTTCTTCCAGGGTTACCATGGTCGAGTGGGAAAGCCTACGAGAAGTCACTCTTAACCCTGTCAAGATCATGCCCATAAAAGTTTAATAGTAATGGGTTGAATCTGTGGCCCAGGCCTTTACTGAATAAAATCATGCCCAGTAATGTGTTGCTGTTATGGGGTTTGTCTGTGAGCCTGGATGTCTGGATTTAGGTTTTGAACGCTTAAAAATTTCTTCCAGGGTTAATATGGTCGAGTGGGAAAGCTTCACGAGAAGTCACACTTAACCCGCCAAGATCATGCCCTATTAGTGTTATAGTAATGGAGTGAGTTTAGGCCCAAGCCTTAAGGAAAACTGTAATACAGGGCCTTTACTGAATAAAATCATGCCCAGTAATGTGTTACTGTTATGGGGTTAGTCTGTGAGCCTGGATGTCTGGACGTAGGTTTTGAATGCTTGAAAATTTCTTCCAGGGTTACCATGGTCGAGTGGGAAAGCATCCAAGAAGTCACACTTAAACCGCCAAGATCACGTCTGACTTAGTGTTATAGTAATGGGGTGAGTCTGTGGGTCAGGCCTTTACTGGGAATAGGGTCAAATAAACCCGACAAAAGATCATGCCCTCAAGAAAGTGTTATAGTACTGGGGTGAGTTTGTGGGCCCAGGCCTTGAAGAAAACTGTAATACAGGGCCTTTAGTGAATAAAAATCATGCCCAGTAATGTCTTGCTGTTATGGGGTTAGTCTAGAGCCTGGATATCTGGACGTAGGTTTTGAATGCTCAAATATTTGTTCCAGGGTTACCATGGTCGAGTGGATTAGCATCCAAAGAGTTGCACTTAAACCGCCAATATCGCCTGGATGAAGCGCCTGTGATGAAGCCTCTGGATGTCTGGACTTAGGTTTTGAACGCTTAAAAATTTCTTTCCAGGGTTACCATGGTCGAGCGGGAAAGCCTATGAGAAGTCACTCTAACCCTGCCAAGATCATGCCCTTTGTGTTTTATAGTAATGGGGTGAGTTTGTGGGCCCAGGCCTTAAAGAAAACTGTAATACAGGGCCTTACTGAATAAAAATCATGCCCAGTAATGTGTTACTGTTATGGGGTTAGTCTGTGAGCCTGGATGTCTGGATTTAGATTTTGAACGCTTAAAAATTTCTTCCAGGGTAACCATGGTCGAGTGGGAAAGCCTACGAGAAGTCACACATTAAGTCGGCCAAGATCATGCCCATAATAATGTTGTAGTATTGGGGTGAGTTTGTGGGTCCAGGCCTTTACTGAATAAAATCATGCCCAGTAATGTGTTACTGTTATGGGATTAGTCTGTGAGCCTGGATGTCTGGACGCAGGTTTTGAATGCTCAAAATTTGTTCCAGGGTTACCATGGTCGAGTGGATAAGTTGACATGAGAAGTCACACTTAAACCGCCAATATCGACTGGATGAAGTGCCTAGATGTCTGGATGTAGGTTTTGAACGCTCAAACATTTGTTGACAGGGTTACCATGGTCGAGTGGATTAGCCCCGAGAAGTCGCACTTAAACCGGACAATATCGCCTGATGTCTGGACTTAGGTTTTGAACGCTTAAAAATTTCTTCCAGGGTTACCATGGTCGAGTGGGAAAGCCTACGAAAGTCACTAGTAAGAGCTAACCCCATGTCAAGATCATGCCCATAAAAGTTTAATAGTAATGGGTTGAATCTGTGGGCCCAGGCCTTTACTGAATAAAATCATGCCCAGTAATGTGTTGCTTGTTATGGGGTCGGTCTGTGAGCCTGATGTCTGGATTTAGGTTTTGAACGCTTAAAAATTTCTTCCAGGGTTAATATGGTCGAGTGGGAAAGCCTACGAGAAGTCACACTTAACCCGCCAAGATCATGCCCCTATTAGTGTTATAGTAATGGAGTGAGTTTGTGGGGCCTGCCTTAAGGAAAACTGTAATACAGGGCCTTTACTGAATAAAATCATGCCCAGTAATGTGTTACTGTTATGGGGTTAGTCTGTGAGCCTGTATGTCTGGACGAGGTTTTGAATGCTTGAAATATTTCTTCCAGGGCTTACCATGGTCGAGTGGGGAAAGACTCACGAGAAGTCACACTTAAACCGCCAAGATCATGCCTTATAATAGTGTTATAGTAATGGGGTGAGTCTGTGGGCCTCAGGCCTTTACTGAATAAAATAAACCCGACAAAAGATCATGCCCCTTGAAAGTGTTATAGCACTGGGGTGAGTTTGTGGCCCAGGCCTTGAAGAAAAACTGTAATACAGGGCCTTTAGTGAATAAAATCATGCCCAGTAATGTGTTGCTGTTATGGGGGTTAGTCTAGAGCCTGGATATCTGGACGTAGGTTTTGAATGCTCAAATATTTGTTCCAGGGTTACCATGGTCGAGTGGATTAGCATCCAAAGAAGTCGCACTTAAACCGCCAATATCGCCTGGATGAAGCTACTTCTGGATGCCCTGGATGTCTGGACTTAGGTTTTGAACGCTTAAAAATTTCTTCCAGGGTTACCATGGTCGAGTGGGAAAGCCTATGAGAAGTCACTTTAACCCTGCCAAGATCATGCCCTTTAAAGTTTTATAGTAATGGGGTGAGTTTGTGGCCCAGGCCTTGAAAGAAAACTGTAATACAGGGCCTTTACTGAATAAAATCATGCCCAGTAATGTGTTACTGTTATGGTTAGTCTGTGAGCCTGGATGTCTGGATTTAGATTTTGAATGCTTAAAAATTTCTTCCAGGGTAACCATGGTCGAGTGGGAAAGCCTCTCGAGAAGTCGACTTAAACCGCCAAGAATGATCATGCCCATAAAGCGGATGTCTGTAGTATTGGGGTGAGTTTGTGGGTTACTATGGTCCAGGCCTTTACTGAATAAAATCATGCCCAACCCGCCAATGTGTTACTGTTATGGGATTAGTCTGAGAGCTTGGATGTCTGGGAAACGTAGGTTTTGAATGCTCAAAAAACTCATCCAGTGGTGTTACTATGGTGGAGTGGATGTGAGCCCATTCGAGATTTGAGTTTGGAACGCTGAATTAGGGCCTTTACTGAATAAAATCATGCCTGGTGAATGTGTTACTGGGGGTTTGAACTGTGAGCCTGGATGTCTGGACTTAGGTTTTGAATGCTTTAAAAATTTCTTCCAGGGTTACTATGGTCGAGTGGGAAAGCCTATGAGAAGTCACACTTAACCCTGCCAAGATCATGCCCTTTAAAGTGTTATATAATGGAGTGAGTTTGTGGGCCTAGTTTCTTAAAGAAAAACTGTAATACAGGGCCTTTACTGAATAAAATCATGCCCAGTAAATGTTACTGTTATGGGCCAATTAGTCTGGATTGAGCCTGGATGTCTGGATTTAGGTTTTGAACGCTTCAAACATTTGTTCCAGGGTTACCATGGTCGAGTGGATTAGCTCAACGAGAAGTCTACAGAAGTCGCGTGACTTAAACCGGATAATATCAGCCTGGATGTCTGGACTTAGGTTTTGAACGCTTAAAAATTTTTCCAGGGTTACCATGGTCGAGTGGAAAGCCTACGAGAAGTCACTTTTAACCCGCCAAGATCATGCCCATAAAAGTTTAATAGTAATGGGTTGAATCTGTGGGGCCCAGGCCTTTACTGAATAAAATCATGCCCAGTAATGTGTTGCTGTTATTAAACCGTTAGTCGTCTGTGAGCCTGGATGTCTGGATTTAGGTTTTGAACGCTTAAAAATTTCTTCCAGGGTTAATATGGTATGAAAGGGAAAGTTTACGAGAAGTCACACTTAACCCGCCAAGATCATGCCCCTATTAGTGTTATAGTAATGGAGTGAGTTTGTGGGCCCAAGCCTTAAGGAAAACTGTAATACAGGGCCTTTACTGAATAAAATCATGCCCAGTAATGTGTTACTGTTATGGGGTTAGTCTGTGAGCCTGTATGTCTGGACGTAGGTTTTGAATGCTTGAAAATTTCTTCCAGGGTTGCCATTGTTCGAGTGGGAAAGACTACGAGAAGTCACACTTAAACCGGCCAAGATCACGCCTTTACAATAGTGTTATAGTAATGGGGTGAGTCTGTGGGCTCAGGCCTTTACTGAATAAAATAAACCCGACAAAGATCATGCCCTTGAAAGTGTTATAGTACTGGGGTGAGTTTGTGGCCCAGGCCTTGAAGAAAACTGTAACAGGGCCTTTAGTGAATAAAATCATGCCCAGTAATGTCTTGCTGTTATGGGGTTAGTCTAGAGCCTGGATATCTGGACGTAGGTTTTGAATGCTCAAATATTTGTTCCAGGGTTACTATGGTCGAGTGGATTAGCATCCAAAGAGTTGCACTTAAACCGCCAATATCGCCTGGATGTAGGCCTCTGGATGTCTGGACTTAGGTTTTGAACGCTTAAAAATTTCTTCCAGGGTTACCATGGTCGAGTGGGAAAGCCTATGAGAAGTCACTCTTAACCCTGTCAAGATCATGCCCTTTAAAGTTTTATAGTAATGGGGTGAGTTTGTGGGCCCAGGCCTTAAAGAAAACTGTAATACAGGGCCTTTACTGAATAAAATCATGCCCAGTAATGTGTTACTGTTATGGGGTTAGTCTGTGAGCCTGGATGTCTGGATTTAGATTTTGAACGCTTAAAAATTTCTTCCAGGGTAACCATGGTCGAGTGGGAAAGCCTACGAGAAGTCACACTTAAGTCGCCAAGATCATGCCCATAATAATGTTGTAGTATTGGGGTGAGTTTGTGGGTCCAGGCCTTTACTGAATAAAATCATGCCCAGTAATGTGTTACTGTTATGGGATTAGTCTGTGAGCCTGGATGTCTGGACGAGGTTTTGAATGCTCAAAAATTTGTTCCAGGGTTACCATGGTCGAGTGGATAAGCGCCCGAGAAGTCGCACTTAAACCGCCAATATCGACTGGATGAAGCGCCTGGATGTCTGGATGTAGGTTTTGAACGCTCAAACATTTGTTACAGGGTTACCATGGTCGAGTGGATTAGCGCCCGAGAAGTCGCACTTCAACCGGACAATATCGCTTTCTGGATGTCTGGACTTAGGTTTTGAACGCTTAAAAATTTCTTCCAGGGTTACTATGGTCGAGTGGGAAAGCCTCACGAGAAGTCACTCTTAACCCTGTCAAGATCTCTGGCCCATGCCCATAAAAGTTTAATAGTAATGGGTTGAATCTGTGGGCCCAGGCCTTTACTGAATAAAAATCATGCCCAGTAATGTGTTGCTGTTATGGGGTTTGTCTGTGAGCCTGGATGTCTGGATTTAGGTTTTGAACGCTTAAAAATTTCTTCCAGGGTAATAATATGGTCGAAGTGGGAAAGTTTACGAGAAGTCACACTTAACCCGCCAAGATCATGCCCCTATTAGTGTTATAGTAATGGGAGTGAGTTTGTGGGGCCCAAGCCTTAAGGAAAACTGTAATACAGGGCCTTACTGAATAAAATCATGCCCAGTAATGTGTTACTGTTATGGGGTTAGTCTGTGAGCCTGGATGTCTGGACCTAGGTTTTGAACGCTTTGAAAATTTCTTCCAGGGTTGCCATGGTCGAGTGGGAAAGCCTACGAGAAGTCACACTTAACCCGCCAAGATCACGCCCATTTATAGTGTCATAGTAATCGGGTGAGTCTGTGGGCTCAGGCCTTTACTGAATAAAATAAACCCGACAAAGATCATGCCCTGGAAAGTGTTATAGTACTGGGGTGAGTTTGTGGGCCCAGGCCTTGAAGAAAACTGTAATACAGGGCCTTTAGTGAATAAAATCATGCCCAGTAATGTCTTGCTGTTATGGGGTTAGTCTAGAGCCTGGATATCTGGACGAGGTTTTGAATGCTCAAATATTTGTTCCAGGGTTACCATGGTCGAGTGGATTAGCATCCAAAGAGTTGCACTTAAACCGCCAATATCGCCTGGATGAAGCGCCTGGATGAAGCCCTGGATGTCTGGACTTAGGTTTTGAACGCTTAAAAATTTCTTCCAGGGTTACCATGGTCGAGTGGGAAAGCCTATGAGAAGTCACTCTAACCCTGTCAAGATCATGCCTTTAAAGTTTTATAGTAATGGGGTGAGTTTGTGGGCCCAGGCCTTAAAGAAAACTGTAATACAGGGCCTTTACTGAATAAAATCATGCCCAGTAATGTGTTACTGTTATGGGGTTAGTCTGTGAGCCTGGATGTCTGGATTTAGATTTTGAACGCTTAAAAATTTCTTCCAGGGTAACCATGGTCGAGTGGGAAAGCCTCACGAGAAGTCACACTTAAGTCGCCAAGATCATGCCCATAATAATGTTGTAGTATTGGGGTGAGTTTGTGGGTCCAGGCCTTTACTGAATAAAATCATGCCCAGTAATGTGTTACTGTTATGGGATTAGTCTGTGAGCCTGGATGTCTGGACGTAGGTTTTGAATGCTCAAAAATTTGTTCCAGGGTTACCATGGTCGAGTGGATAAGCGCCCGAGAAGTCGCACTTAAACCGCCAATATCGACTGGATGAAGCGCCTGGATGTCTGGATGTAGGTTTGAACGCCAAACATTTGTTGGCAGGGTTACCATGGTCGAAAGTGGATTAGCGCCCGAGAAGTCGCAGACTTGAACCACCACGACAATATCGCCTGGATGTCTGGACTTAGGTTTTGAACGCTTAAAAATTCATTCTTCCAGGGTTACCATGGTCGAGTGGGAAAGCCTTACGAGAAGTCACTTTTAACCCTGCCAAGATCATGCCCATAAAAGTTTAATAGTAATGGGTTGAATCTGTGGGCCCAGGCCTTTACTGAATAAAATCATGCCCAGTAATGTGTTGCTGTTATGGGGTTTGTCTGTGAGCCTGGATGTCTGGATTTAGGTTTTGAACGCTTAAAAATTTCTTCCAGGGTTAATATGGTCGAGTGGGAAAGCTCTTACGCAGAAGTCACACTTAACCCGCCAAGATCATGCCCCATTAGTGTTATAGTAATGGAGTGAGTTTGTGGCCCAAGCCTTAAGGAAAACTGTAATACAGGGCCTTTACTGAATAAAATCATGCCCAGTAATGTGTTACTGTTATGGGGTTAGTCTGTGAGCCTGGATGTCTGGACGAGGTTTTGAACGCTAAAAATTTCTTCCAGGGTAACTTAGCATGGTCGAGTGGGAAAGCCTACTTACCAGAAGTCATGAGCACTTAAACCGCCAAGATCATGCCCCATTAATAATGTTGTAGTATTGGGGTGAGTTTGTGGGTCCAGGCCTCACAGTAATGTGTTACTTTACTGAATAAAATCATGCCCGAGTAATGTCGTTACTGTTATGGGGTTAGTCCAGGGATGAGCCTGGATGTCTGGACTTAGGTTTTGAATGCTTAAAAATTTCTTCCAGGGTTACCATGGTCGAGTGGGAAAGCCAAGAAGTCAGAAAAGCACTTAACTCATGCCAAGATCAATGCCTTTAATAGTGTCGTGAGTAATCAGGGTGAGTCTGTGGGCTCAGGCCTTTACTGAATAAAATAAACCCGACAAAGATCATGCCCTTGAAAGTGTTATAGTACTGGGGGTGAGTTTGTGGGCCCAGGCCTTGAAGAAAACTGTAATACAGGGCCTTTAGTGAATAAAATCATGCCCAGTAATGTCTTGGCTGTTATGGGGCTCGAGAAGTCTAGAGCCTGATATCTGGACGTTTAGGTTTTGAATGCTCAAATATTTGTTCCAGGGTTACCATGGTCGAGTGGATTAGCATCCAAAGAGTTGCACTTAAACTGGCCAATATCGCCCAGATGAAGCGCCTGATGGTAGTGGCCCTGATGTCTGGACTTAGGTTTTGAACGCTTAAAAATTTCTTCCAGGGTTACCATGGTCGTAGTGGAAAGCCTATGAGAAGTCACTTTAACCCTGTCAAGATCATGCCCTTTAAAGTTTTATAGTAATGGGGTGAGTTTGTGGCCCAGGCCTCAAAGAAAACTGCAATACAGGGCCTTTACTGAATAAAATCATGCCCAGTAATGTGTTACTGTTATGGGGTTAGTCTGTGAGCCTGATGTCTGGATTTAGATTTTGAACGCTTAAAAATTTCTTCCAGGGTAAAACCATGGTCGAGTGGGAAAGCATACACGAAGTCACACTTCTAAGTCAGCCAAGATCATGCCCATAATAATGTTGTAGTATTGGGTGAGTTTGTGGGTCCAGGCCTTTACTGAATAAAATCATGCCCAGTAATGTGTACTGTTAGCAGGGATTAGTCTGTGAGCCTGGATGTTCCTGACGAGGTTTTGAATGCTCAAAAAGTACTGTTCCAGGGTTACTGGTGGTCTAGAAGAAAATAAATACAGCCCTTAGTAGGAATAGTCATGCCCAGTAAACCGCCAATATCGGGTTAGTGAAGCGCCTGGATGTCTGGATGTAGGTTTTGAACGCTCAAACATTTGTTCCAGGGTTACTATGGTCGAGTGGATTAGCATCCAGAAGTTGCACTTGAACCGGACAATATCGCCTGGATGTCTGGACTGGAGGTTTTGAACGCTTAAAAATTTCTTCCAGGGTTACTATGGTCGAGTGGGAAAGCCTACGAGAAGTCACTCTTAACCCTGTCAAGCCCATCATGCCTTATAAAAGTTTAATAGTAATGGGCCTTGAATCTGTGGAATACAGGCCTTTACTGAATAAAATCATGCCCAGTAATGTGTTGCTGTTATGGGGTTTGTCTGTGAGCCTGGATGTCTGGATTTAGGTTTTGAACGCTTAAAAATTTCTTCCAGGGTTAATATTATGGTCGAGTGGGAAAGCTTCACGAGAAGTCACACTTAACCCGCCAAGATCATGCCCTCATTAGTGTTATAGTAATGGAGTGAGTATAGGGGCCCAAGCCTTAAGGAAAACTGTAATACAGGGCCTTTACTGAATAAAATCATGCCCAGTAATGTGTTACTGTTATGGGGTTAGTCTGTGAGCCTGGATGTCTGGACGTAGGTTTTGAATGCTTAAAAAATTTCTTCCAGGGTTACCATGGTCGAGTGGGAAAGCATACGAGAAGTCACACTTAAACCGCCCAAGATCACGCCCTTTATAGTGTTTTAGTAATCAGGTGAGAGTCTGTGGCCTCAGGCCTTTACTGAATAAAATAAACCCGACAAAGATCATGCCCTGAAAAGTGTTATAGTACTGGGGTGAGCTTGTGGGCCCAGGCCTTGAAGAAAACTGCAATACAGGGCCTTTAGTGAATAAAATCATGCCCAGTAATGTCTTGCTGTTATGGGGTTAGTCCAGAGCCTGGATATCTGGACGTAGGCTTTGAATGCTCAAATATTTGTTCCAGGGTTACTATGGTCGAGTGGATTAGCATCCAAAGAGTTGCACTTAAACCGGCCAATATCGCCTGGATGAAGCGCCTGGATGAAGGCCCTGGATGTCTGGACTTAGGTTTTGAACGCTTAAAAATTTCCCTCCAGGTTTACCATGGTCGAGTGGGAAAGCCTATGAGAAGTCACTTAACCCTGTCAAGATCATGCCTTTAAAGTTTTATAGTAATGGGGTGAGTTTGTGGGCCCAGGCCTTAAAGAAAACTGTAATACAGGGCCTTTACTGAATAAAATCATGCCCAGTAATGTGTTACTGTTATGGGGTTAGTCTGTGAGCCTGGATGTCTGGATTTAGATTTTGAACGCTTAAAAATTTCTTCCAGGGTAACCATGGTCGAGTGGGAAAGCCCACGAGAAGTCACACTTAAGTCGTGCCAAGATCATGCCCATAATAATGTTGTAGTATTGGGGTGAGTTTGTGGGTCCAGGCCTTTACTGAATAAAATCATGCCCAGTAATGTGTTACTGTTATGGGATTAGTCTGTGAGCCTGGATGTCTGGACGTAGGTTTTGAATGCTCAAAAATTTGTTCCAGGGTTACCATGGTCGAGTGGGATAAGCGTCCGAGAAGTCGCGACTTAAACCGGCCAATATCGACTGGGATGAAGCGCCTGGATGTCTGGATGTAGGTTTTGAACGCTCAAACATTTGTTACAGGGTTACCATGGTCGAGTGGATTAGCGCCCGAGAAGTCGCACTTGAACCGACAATATCGCCTGGATGTCTGGACTTAGGTTTTGAACGCTTAAAAATTTCTTTCCAGGGTTACTATGGTCGAGTGGGAAAGTTTACGAAAGTCACTCTTAACCCTGTCAAGATCATGCCCATAAAAGTTTAATAGTAATGGTTGAATCTGTGGGCCCAGGCCTTTACTGAATAAAATCATGCCCAGTAATGTGTTGCTGTTATGGGGATTTGTCTGTGAGCCTGGATGTCTGGATTTAGGTTTTGAACGCTTAAAAATTTCTTCCAGGGTTAATATGGTCGAGTGGGAAAGCCTACGAGAAGTCACACTTAACCCTGCCAAGATCATGCCCCCCTATTAGTGTTATAGTAATGGAGTGAGTTTGTGGGGCCCAAGCCTTAAGGAAAACTGTAATACAGGGCCTTTACTGAATAAAATCATGCCCAGTAATGTGTTACTGTTATGGGGTTAGTCTGTGAGCCTGGATGTCTGACCTAGGTTTTGAACGCTTAAAAATTTCTTCCAGGGTTGCACCATGGTCGAGTGGGAAAGCCTACGAGAAGTCACACTTAACCCGGCCAAGATCACGCCCCTTTATAGTGTCATAGTAATCGGGTGAGTCTGTGGCTCAGGCCTTTACTGAATAAAATAAACCCGACATAAAAGATCATGCCCATGGAAAGTGTTATAGTACTGGGGTGAGTTTGTGGCCCAGGCCTTGAAGAAAACTGTAATACAGGGCCTTTAGTGAATAAAATCATGCCCAGTAATGTCTTGTTGTTATGGGGGTTAGTCTAGAGCCTGGATATCTGGACGTAGGTTTTGAATGTCAAATATTTGTTCCAGGGTTACTTCATGGTCGAGTGGATTAGCATCCAAAGAGTTGCACTTAAACCGCCAATATCGCCTGGATGAAGCGCCTGGATGAAGCCCCTGGATGTCTGGACTTAGGTTTTGAATGCTTAAAAATTTCTTCCAGGGTTACTTATGGTCGAGTGGGAAAGCTTCATGAGAAGTCACTCTTTAACCCTGTCAAGATCATGCCCTTTAAAGTTTTATAGTAATGGGGTGAGTTTGTGGCCCAGGCCTTAAAGAAAACTGTAATACAGGGCCTTTACTGAATAAAATCATGCCCAGTAATGTGTTACTGTTATGGGGTTAGTCTGTGAGCCTGGATGTCTGGATTTAGATTTTGAACGCTTAAAAATTTCTTCCAGGGTAACCATGGTCGAGTGGAAAGCCTACGGTAGAAGTCATACTTAAGTCGGCCAAGATCATGCCCATAATAATGTTGTAGTATTGGGGTGAGTTTGTGGGTCCAGGCCTTTACTGAATAAAAATCATGCCCAGTAATGTGTTACTGTTGGTGGGATTAGTCTGTGAGCCTGATGTCTGACGTAGGTTTTGAATGCTCAAAATTTGTTCCAGGGTTACCATGGTCGAGTGGATAAGAAGATCCAGAAGTCGCACTTAAACCGCCAAGATCATGCGCCTGGATGTAGCGCTGATGAAGCTCCTGGATGTCTGGATTTAGGTTTTGAACGCTCAAAAATTTCTTCCAGGGTTACCATGGTCGAGTGGGGAAAGCCTACGAGAAGTCACACTTAAACCGACCATAGCTTCTGGATGTCTGATTTAGGTTTCATAGTAATCGCTTGAAAATTTGGTTCCAGGCCTTTATGGGAATAAAATAAACACTGACAAAGATCATGCCCTTGAAAGTGTTATAGTACTGGGGTGAGTTTGTGGGCCCAGGCCTTTAAAGAAAATCTGTAAATACAGGGCCTTTAGTGAATAAAATCATGCCCAGTAATGTGTTGCTGTTATGGGGGTTAGTCTGTGAGCCTGGATGTCTGGATTTAGGTTTTGAATGCTCAAATATTTCTTCCAGGGTTACACATGGTCGAGTGGGATTAGCATTTAGAAGTCACACTTAACCCGCCAAGATCATGCCCTGGAGTGTTATAGTAATGGAGTGAGTTTAGGCCCAAGCCTTAAGGAAAACTGTAATACAGGGCCTTTACTGAATAAAATCATGCCCAGTAATGTGTTATGGTTATGGGGTTAGTCTGTGAGCCTGGATGTCTGGACCCAGGTTTTGAACGTCAAAAATTTCTTCCAGGGTTACCATGGTCGAGTGGGAAAGTTTCGAGAAGTCACACTTAACCGCCAAGATCACGCCTTTATAGTGTCATAGTAATCGTGGGTGAGTCCTGTGGGCCCAGGCCTTGAAGAAAACATGCCTCCTTGAAAGTGTAATACAGGGCCTTTAAGAAAAACTGAATAAAAAATCATGCCCAGTAATGTCTTGCTGTTATGGGGTTAGTCTAGAGCCTGGATATCTGGACGTAGGTTTTGAATGCTCAAATATTTGTTACAGGGTTACTATGGTCGAGTGGATTAGCATCCAAAGAGTTGCACTTAAACCGCCAATATCGCCCGGACGAAGATGGAAGCTCTCTGGATGTCTGGACTTAGGTTTTGAACGCTTAAAAATTTCTTCCAGGGGATTACCATGGTCGAGTGGGGAAAGCCTATGAGAAGTCACTCTTAACCCTGTCAAGATCACGCCCCTTTAAAGTTTTATAGTACTGGGGTGAGTTTCAGGCCCAGGCCTGAAGAAAACTGTAATACAGGGCCTTTAGTGAATAAAATCATGCCCAGTAATGTGTTGCTGATATGAAGTTAGTCTAGAGCCTGGATATCTGGACGAGATTTTGAATGCTCAAACATTTCTTCCAGGGTTACCATGGTCGAGTGGATTAGCATCCAAAGTCAGTTGCACTTAAAACCGCCAATATCATGTTGTAGCATGGATGTTGTAGTATGGGACTTGAGAAGTCCAGGCCTTTACCCTGTCAAGATCACGCCCAGTAAAGTGTTACTAGTTATGGGGTGAGTTTGTGGGCCTGGATCTTGTAAAGAAAACTGTAATGCAGGGCCTTTACTGAATAAAATGGCGCTAAGTAATGTGTTACTGTTATGGGATTAGTCTGAAGAGCCTGGATGTCTGGATTTAGGTTTTGAATGCTCAAAAATTTGTTCCAGGGTTAATATGGTCGAGTGGAAAGCCTACGAGAAGTCACGACTTAACCGTGACAATACCGCCATGTCTCACTTAGCCCTTTGAAACGCGGTAATTTCTATCCAGGGTTACTATGGTGAGTTTGTGGCCCAGGCCTTAACTCCGTCAAGATCATGCCCATAAAAGTTTACTGTAATGGGTTGAATTCAGGGCCCAGGCCTTTGTTCTGAACAAAATCATGCCCAGTAAATGTGTGTTGCTGTTATGGGGTTAGTCTGTGAGCCTGGATGTCTGGATTTAGATTTTGAATGCTTTAAAATTTCTTCCAGGGTAAATCTATGTATCGAGTGGGAAAGCTCTACGAGAAGTCACACTTAAGTCAGCCAAGATCATGCCTCATAATAATGTTGTAGTATTGGGGTGAGGGGCTTGTGGGTCCAGGCCTTACTGAATAAAATCATGCCCAGTAATGTGTTACTTCTGTTATGGGATTAGTCTGTGAGCCTGGATGTCTGGACTTAGGTTTTGAATGCTCAAAAATTTGTTCCAGGGTTAATATGGTTAGCATTCGGTGGCACTTAAACCGCCTACGCCTGAGAAGTCATGGATGTCACTTAACTGGTAAATTTTTCCAGGGTTAAGATCAAGCCCCTATTAGTAAGTTTATAGTAATGGAGTAATGGGGTGAGTTTGTGGGCCCAGGCCTTGAAGAAACTGTAATACAGGGCCTTTAGTGAATAAAATCATGCCCAGTAATGTGTTATTGTTATGGGATTGGGTCTGTGAGCCTGATGTCTGGATTTAGATTTTGAATGTTTAAAAATTTCCTTCCAGGGTAACTATGGTCATGGTCGGTAGTGGCGCACTTAAACCGCCATATCGACCGAAGTCAGATGACTGGACGCTTGGAAAATTTTTCCAGGGTTACAGCCAAGCCTATGCAGAAGGCAATTTAACCCTGCCGAAGATCAAGCTGTAAAAGTTTATTGCAATGGTGAGCTTCTGGGGTCCAGGCCTTTACTGAATAAAATCATGCCCAGTAATGTGTTACTGTTATGGGATTAGTCTGTGAGCCTGGATGTCTGGACGTAGGTTTTGAATGCTCAAAAATTTGTTCCAGGGTTACCATGGTCGAAGTGGATAAGCCGCCCGAGAAGTCGTGCGCACTAACCCGCCAATATCGATTGGATGAAGTACTGGATGTCTGGATGTAGGTTTCGAATTAAGCCAAACATTTGTTACAGGGTTACCCATGGTCGGAGTGGATTAGCGCCCGCTTGCACTTGAACTGTCAATATCGGGTTCTCTGATGAAGCGGCCTGGATGAAGCTCTGGATGTCTGGATTTAGGTTTCTTGAACGCTTAAAAATTTCTTCCAGGGTTAATATGGTCGAGGGGAGTGGGAAAGTTTACTTAGAAGTCACACTTAACCCCGCCAAGATCACGCCTTTATAGTGTTATAGTAATGGGGTGAGTCTGTGGGCTCAGGCCTTTACTGGAATAAAATAAACCCGGCAAAGATCATGCCCATGAAAGTGTTATAGTACTGGGGTGAGTTTGTGGCCCAGGCCTTAGAAGAAAACTGCAATACAGGGCCTTTAGTGAATAAAATCTTGCCCAGTAAATGTCTTGCTGTTATGGGGTTAGTCTAGAGCCTGGATATCTGGACGAGGTTTTGGAATGCTCAAATATTTGTTCCAGGGTTAACATGGTCGAAAGGGATTAGCATCCAGAGAGTTGTAGACTTAAACCGCCAATATCGCTTGGATGAAGGCCTGGACGAAGCTTCTGGATGTCTGGACTTAGGTTTTGAACGCTTAAAAATTTCTTCCAGGGTTACTATGGTCAAGTGGGAAAAGCCTACGAAGTCATAATTTAACTCGACTCAAGATCACGCCCTTTATAGTGTCATAGTGCACCGGGTGAGTCTGTGGCTCAGGCCTTTAGGCCTTGAATTGAATAAAATAAACCTGACAAAAGATCATGCCCTTGAAAGTGTTGGTAGTAATGGGGGTGAGTTTGTGGCCCAGGCCTTTTAAAGAAAAACTGTACACAGGGCCTTTACTGAATAAAATCATGCCCAGTAATTTGTAACTGTTATAAGTTAGTCTGTGAGCCTGTGTCTGGACGTAGGTTTTGAATGCTTGAATATTTCTCTTCCAGGGCTAACCATTGTCTGAGTGGGAAAAGACTACGAGAAGTCACACTTAAACCGCCAAGATCATGCTCTATAAGAAAAGTTATAGTAATGGGGTGAGTCTGTGGGCCCAGGCCTTTACTGAATAAAAATAAACCCGGTACAAAGATCAAGGTGCCCTGGAAAGTGCTATAGTACTGGGGTGAGTTTGTGGACCCAGGCCTTGAAGAAAACTTTAACACAGGTTACTTTAGTGAACAAAACTGGAAGTGCCCAGTAAATGTCTTGGCTGCTATCGAAGCTAGTCTAGAGCCTGGATATCTGGACGTGAGGTTTTGAATGCTCAAACATTTGTTCCAGGGTTACCATGGCCTGAGTGGATTATTATCCAAAAGAGTTGCACTTAAACCGCCAATATCGCCTGATGAAGCCCCTGGATGTCTGGACTTAGGTTTCGAATGCTTAAAAGTCTTCCAGGGTTACCAAGTGGTCGAGTGGGAAAGCCTATGATAAGTCACTCTTAACTCCTGTCAAGATCAAGTGCCCTTTGAAAGTTTTATAGTAATGGGGGTGAGTTTCTGGCCTACACTTTTAAGAAAAACTGTAACACAGGGCCTTTACTGAATAAAATCATGCCCAGTAATGTGTTACTGTTATGGGGTTAGCTCCAGAGCCTGATGTCTGGATTTAGATTTTGAACGCTTAAAAATCTCTCTTCCAGGGTAATCATGGTCGAGTGGGAAAGCCACGAGAAGTAAGACTTAAGCCGGCCAAGATCATGCCTATAGTATTGGGGTGAGCTACTGCTTTACTAGTAAAATCATGCCCAGTAATGTGTTACTGGGGTGAGTCAGGGTCCAGGTAGCCGTTGATTGAATAAAAATCATGCCCAGTAAATGTGTTACTGTTATGGTCGCATTAGTCTGTGATCCTGGATGTCTGGATGTAGGTTTTGAACGCTTCAAACATTTGTTACAGGGTTACCATGATCGTGAGTGGATTAGCGTTCCGAGAAGTCGACTTAAACCGGACAATATCACCTGGATGTCTGGACTTAGGTTTTGAACGCTTAAAAAATCTCTTCCAGGGTTACTTCATGGTCGAGCGGAAAAGCCTACTGGTGAAGTCACTTTAACTCTGTCAAGCCTATGCCCATATAAGTTTAATAGTAATGGGTTGAATCTGTGGCCCAAGCCTTTACTGAATAAAATCTATGCCCAGTAATGTGTTGCTGTTATGGGGTTTGTCTGTGAGCCTGGATGTCTGGATTTAGCTTTTTGAACGCTTAAAAATTTCTTCCAGGGTTAATATGGTTGAGGGGAAAGTTTGATGAGAAGTCATACTTAACCCGCCAAGATCATGCCCCTATTAGTGTTATAGTAATGGAGTTAGTTTGTGGGCCCAAGCCTTAAGGGAAAACTGTAATACAGGGCCTTTACTGAACAAAAATCATGCCCAGTAATGTTACTGTTATGGGCTTAGTCTGTGAGCCTGCATGTCTGGACGAGGTTTTGAAAATGCCTGAATATTTCTTTCAGGGTTGCCATTGTTGAGTGGGAAAGACTACGAGAAGTCACACATTTAAACTGCCAAGATCATGCCCATAATATTGTTATAGTAATGGGGTGAGTCTGTGGCTCAGGCCTTTACTGAATAAAATAAACCCGGCTAAAGATCATGCCCTTGGAAAGTGTTATAGTACTGGGGTGAGTTTGTGCCCAGGCCTTGAAGAAAACTGTAATACAGGGCCTTTAGTGAATAAAACATGCCCAGTAATGTCTTGCTGTTATGGGGTTAGTCTAGAGCCCGGATATCTGGACGTAGGTTTTGAATGCTCAAATATTTGTTCCATGGTTACTATGGTCGAGTGGATTAGCATCCAAAGAGTTGCACTTAAACCGCCAATATCACCTGGATGAAGGCCCTGGATGTCTGGACTTAGGTTTTGAACGCTTAAAAAATTTCTTCCAGGGTTACCATGGTCAAGTGGGAAAGCCTATGAGAAGTCACTCTAACCCTGTCAAGATCATGCCCTTTAAAGTTTTATAGTAATGGGGTGAGTTTGTGCCCAGGCCTTAAAGAAAACTTTAATACAGGGCCTTTACTGAATAAAATCATGCACAGTAATGTTACTGTTATGGTTAGTCTGTGAACCTGGATGTCTGGATTTAGATTTTGAACGCTTAAAAATTTCTTCCAGGGTTACCATGGTCGAGTGGGAAAGCCTACGAGAAGTCACTCTTAACCCTGCCAAGATCATGCCCATAAAAGTTTAGTAGTAATGGGTTGAATCTGTGGCCTAGGCCTTTACTGAATAAAATCATGCCCAGTAATGTGTTGCTGTTATGGGGTTTATCTGTTAGCCTGATGTCTGGATATAGGTTTTGAACGCTTAAAAATTTCTTCCAGGGTTAATATGGTCGAGTGGGAAAGTTTACGAGAAGTCACACTTAACCCGCCAAGATCATGCCCCTATTAGTGTTATAGTAATGGAGTGAGTTTGTGGGCCCAAGCCTTAAGGAAAACTGTAATACAGGGCCTTTACTGAATAAAATCATGCCCAGTAATGTGTTAATGTTATGGGGTTAGTCTGTGAGCCTGGATGTCTGGACCTAGGTTTTGAACGCTTAAAATTTCTTCCAGGGTTACCATGGTCGAGTGGGAAAGCCTATGAGAAGTCACTCTAACCCTGTCAAGATCACGCCCTTTAAAGTTTTATAGTAATGGGGTGAGTTTGTGGGCCCAGGCCTTAAAGAAAACTGCAATACAGGGCATTTACTGAATAAAATCATGCCCAGTAATGTCTTGCTGTTATGGGGTTAGTCTAGAGCCTGGATATCTGGACGTAGGTTTTGAATGCTCAAATATTTGTTCCAGGGTTACCATGGTCGAGTGGATTATTATCCAAAGAGTTGCACTTAAACCGCCAATATCGCCTGGATGAAGCCCCCTGGATGTCTGGACTTAGGTTTTGAATGCTTAAAAAGTCTTCCAGGGTTACCATGGTCGAGTGGGAAAGCCTATGATAAGTCACTCTTTAACCCTGTCAAGATCATGCCCTTAAAAGTTTTATAGTAATGGGTGAGTTTCTGGGCCACACTTTTAAGAAAACTGTAATACAGGGCCTTTACTGAATAAAATCATGCCCAGTAATGTGTTACTGTTATGGGGTTAGTCTGTGAGCCTGGATGTCTGGATTTAGATTTTGAACGCTTAAAAATTTCTTCCAGGGTAATCATGGTCGAGTGGAAAGCCTACGCAGAAGTAAGACTTAAGTCGCCAAGATCATGCCCATAATAATGTTGTAGTATTGGGGTGAGTTTGTGGGTCCAGGCCGTTACTGAATAAAATCATGCCCAGTAATGTGTTACTGTTATGGGATTAGTCTGTGAGCCTGGATGTCTGGATGTAGGTTTTGAACGCTCAAAACATTTGTTACAGGGTTACCATGATCGAGTGGATTAGCGCCCGAGAAGTCGCACTTAAACCGGACAATATCACCTGGATGTCTGGACTTAGGTTTTGAATGCTTAAAAATTTATTCCAGGGTTACCATGGTCGAGTGGGAAAGCCTATGAGAAGTCTCTCTTAACCCTGTCAAAGTCATGCCCTTTAAAGTTTTATAGTAATGGGGTGAGTTTGTGGGCCCATACCTTAAAGAAAACTGTAATACAGGGCCTTTACTGAATAAAATCATGCCCAGTAATGTGTTACTGTTATGGGATTAGTCTGTGAGCCTGTATGTCTGGACGTAGGTTTTGAATGCTTGAATATTTCTTCCAGGGTTGCCATTGTTGAGTGGGAAAGACTACGAGAAGTCACACTTAAACCGGCCAAGATCATGCCCATAATAGTGTTATAGTAATGGGGTGAGTCTGTGTGCTCAGGCCTTTACTGAATAAAATAAACCCGACAAAGATCATGCCCTTGAAAGTGTTATAGTACTGGGGTGAGTTTGTGGCCCAGGCCTTGAAGAAAACTGTAATACAGGGCCTTTTAGTGAATAAAATCATGCCCAGTAATGTCTTGCTGTTATGGGGTTAGTCTTAAGCCTGGATATCTGGACGTAGGTTTTGAATGCTCAAATATTTGTTCCAGGGTTACCATGGTTGAGTGGATTAGCATCCGGGAAGTCGCACTTAAGTCGCCAAGATCATGCCCATAATAATGTTGTAGTATTGGGGTGAGTTTGTGGGTCCAGGCCTTTACTGAAGAAAATCATGCCCAGTAATGTGTTACTGTTATGGGATTAGTCTGTGAGCCTGGATGTCTGGACGTAGGTTTTGAATGCTCAAAAATTTGTTCCAGGGTTGCCATGGTCGAGTGGATAAGCGTCCGAGAAGTCGCACTTAAACCGGCCATTATCGACTGAATGAAGCTCCTGGATGTCTGGATGTAGGTTTTGAATGCTCAAACATTTGTTACAGGGTTACCATGGTCGAGTGGATTAGCGTCCGAGAAGTCGCACTTAAACCGGACAATATCGCCTGGATGTCTGGACTTAGGTTTTGAACACTTAAAAATTTCTTCCAGGGTTACCATGGTCGAGTGGGAAAGCCTACGAGAAGGCACTCTTAACCCTGTCAAGCTCATGCCCATAAAAAGTTTAATAGTAATGGGTTGAATCTGTGGGCCCAGGCCTTTACTGAATAAATTCATGCCCAGTAATGTGTTGCTGTTATGGGGTTTGTCTGTGAGCCTGGATGTCTGGATTTAGGTTTTGAACACTTAAAAATTTCTTCCAGGGTTAATATTGTCGAGTGGGAAAGCCTACGAGAAGTCACACTTAACCCGGCCAAGATCATGCCCCTATTAGTGTTATAGTAATGGAGTAAGTTTGTGGCCCAAGCCTTAAGGAAAACTGTAATACAGGGCCTTTACTGAATAAAATCATGCCCAGTAATGTGTTACTGTTATGGGGTTAGTCTGTGAGCCTGTATGTCTGGACGTAGGTTTTGAATGCTTGAATATTTCCTCCAGGGTTGCCATTGTTGAGTGGGAAAGACTACGAGAAGTCACACTTAAACCGGCCAAGATCACGCCCATAATAGTGTTATAGTAATGGGGTGAGTCTGTGGGCTCAGGCCTTTACTGAATAAAATAAACCCGACAAAGATCATGCCCTTGAAAGTGTTATAGTACTGGGGTGAGTTTGTGGGCCCAGGCCTTGAAGAAAACTGTAATACAGGGCCTTTAGTGAATAAAATCATGCCCAGTAATGTCTTGCTGTTATGGGGTTAGTCTAGAGCCTGGATATCTGGACGTAGGTTTTGAATGCTCAAATATTTGTTCCAGGGTTACCATGGTCGAGTGGGATTAGCATCCAAAGAGTTGCACTTAAACCGGCCAATATCGCCTGGATGAAGCCTCTGGATGTCTGGACTTAGGTTTTGAACGCTTAAAAATTTCTTCCAGGGTAACCATGGTCGAGTGGGAAAGCCTACGAGAAGTCACACTTAAGTCGCCAAGATCATGCCCATAATAATGTTGTAGTATTGGGGTGAGTTTGTGGGTCCAGGCCTTTACTGAATAAAATCATGCTCAGTAATGTGTTACTGTTATGGGATTAGTCTGTGAGCCTGATGTCTGGACGTAGGTTTTGAATGCTCAAAAATTTGTTCCAGGGTTTCCATGGTTGAGTGGATTAGCATCCGAGAAGTAGCACTTAAACCGCCAATATCGACTGGATGAAGCCCTGGATGTCTGGACTTAGGTTTTGAATGCTTAAAAATTTCTTCCAGGGTTACCATGGTCGAGTGGGAAAGCCTATGAGAAGTCACTTTAACCCTGTCAAGACCATGCCCTTTAAAGTTTTATAGTAATGGGGTGAGTTTGTGGGCCCAGGCCTTAAAGAAAACTGTAATACTGAATAAAATCATGCCCAGTAATGTGTTACTGTTATGGGGTTAGTCTGTGAGCCTGGATGTCTGGATTTAGATTTTGAACGTTTAAATATTTCTTCCAGGGTAACCATGGTCGAGTGGGAAAGCCTCACGAGAAGTCAGACTTAAGTCGCCAAGATCATGCCCATAATAATGTTGTAGTATTGGGGTGAGTTTGTGGGTCCAGGCCTTTACTGAATAAAATCATGCCCAGCAATGTGTTACTGTTATGGGATTAGTCTGTGAGCCTGGATGTCTGGACGTAGGTTTTGAATGCTCAAAAATTTGTTCCAGGGTTACCATGGTCGAGTGGATAAGCGTCCGAGAAGTCGCACTTAAACCGGCCATTATCGACTGGATGAAGCTCCTGGATGTCTGGATGTAGATTTTGAACGCCAAACATTTGTTACAGGGTTACCATGGTCGAGTGGATTAGCGTCCGAGAAGTCGCACTTAAACCGGCCAATATCGACTGGATGAAGCGCCTGGATGTCTGGATGAAGGTTTTGAACGCTCAAACATTTGTTACAGGGTTACCATGGTCGAGTGGATTAGCGTCCGAGAAGTCGCACTTAAACCGGACAATATCGCTTCTGGATGTCTGGACTTAGGTTTTGAATGCTTAAAAATTTCTTCCAGGGTTACCATGGTCGAGTGGGAAAGCCTATGAGAAGTCACTCTTAACCCTGTCAAGATCATGCCCTTTAAAGTTTTGTAGTAATGGGGTGAGTTTGTGGGCCCATGCCTTAAAGAAAACTGTAATACAGGGCCTTTACTGAATAAAATCATGCCCAGTAATGTGTTACTGTTATGGGGTTAGTCTGTGAGCCTGGATGTCTGGATTTAGATTTTAAACGCTTAAAAATTTCTTCCAGGGTAACCATGGTCGAGTGGGAAAGTTTACGAAGTCACACTTAAGTCGCCAAGATCATGCCCATAATAATGTTGTAGTGTTGCGGTGAGTTTGTGGGTCCAGGCCTTTACTGAATAAAATCATGCCCAGTAATGTGTTACTGTTATGGGATTAGTCTGTGAGCCTGGATGTCTGGACGTAGGTTTTGAATGCTCAAAAATTTGTTCCAGGGTTACCATGGTTGAGTGGATTAGCATCCGAGAAGTCGCACTTAAACCGCCAATATCGCCTGGATGAAGCGCCTGGAAGAAGCCCCTGGATGTCTGGACTTAGGTTTTGAATGCTTAAAAATTTCTTCCAGGGTTACCATGGTCGAGTGGGAAAGCCTATGAGAAGTCACTCTAACCCTGTCAAGATCATGCCCTTTAAAGTTTTATAGTAATGGGGTGAGTTTGTGGCCCAGGCCTTAAAGAAAACTGTAATACAGGGCCTGTACTGAATAAAATCATGCCCAGTAATGTGTTACTGTTATGGGGTTAGTCTGTGAGCCTGGATGTCTGGATTTAGATTTTGAACGCTTAAATATTTCTTCCAGGGTAACCATGGTCGAGTGGGAAAGCCTACGAGAAGTCAGACTTAAGTCGCCAAGATCATGCCCATAATAATGTTGTAGTATTTTGTGAGTTTGTGGTCCAGGCCTTTACTGAAGAAAATCATGCCCAGTAATGTGTTACTGTTATGGGATTAGTCTGTGAGCCTGGATGTCTGGACGTAGGTTTTGAATGCTCAAAAATTTGTTCCAGGGTTACCATGGTCGAGTGGATAAGCGTCCGAGAAGTCGCACTTAAACCGCCATTATCGACTGGATGAAGCTCCTGGATGTCTGGATGTAGGTTTTGAACGCTCAAACATTTGTTACAGGGTTACCATGGTCGAGTGGATTAGCGTCCGAGAAGTCGCACTTAAACCGGACAATATCGCCTGGATGTCTGGTTTTGAAAGCTTAAAAATTTCTTCCAGGGTTACAATGGTTGAGTGGGAAAGCCTACGAGAAGTCACTCTTAACCCTGTCAAGATCATGCCCATAAAAGTTTAATAGTAATGGTTTGAATCTGTGGGCCCAGGCCTTTACTGAATAAAATCATGCCCAGTAATGTGTTGCTGTTATGGGGTTTGTCTGTGAGCCTGGATGTCTGGATTTAGGTTTTGAAAGCTTAAACATTTCTTCCAGGGTTAATATGGTCGAGTGGGAAAGACTACGAGAAGTCACACTTAACCCGGCCAAGATCATGCCCCTATTAGTGTTATAGTAATGGAGTGAGTTTGTGGGCCCAAGCCTTAAGGAAAACTGTAATACAGGGCCTTTACTGAATAAAATCATGCCCAGTAATGTATTACTGTTATGGGGTTAGTCTGTGAGCCTGTATGTCTGGACGTAGGTTTTGAATGCTTGAATATTTCTTCCAGGGTTGCCATTGTTGAGTGGGAAAGACTACGAGAAGTCACACTTAAACCGGCCAAGATCATGCCCATAATAGTGTTATAGTAATGGGGTGAGTCTGTGGGCTCAGGCCTTTACTGAGTAAAATAAACCTGACAAAGATCATGCCCTTGAAAGTGTTATAGTACTGGGGTGAGTTTGTAGGCTCAGGCCTTGAAGAAAACTGTAATACAGGGCCTTTAGTGAATAAAATCATGCCCAGTAATGTCTTGCTGTTATGGGGTTAGTCTAGAGCCTGGATATCTGGACGTAGGTTTTGAATGCTCAAATATTTGTTCCAGGGTTACCATGGTCGAGTGGATTAGCATCCAAAGAGTTGCACTTAAACCGGCCAATATCGCCTGGATGAAGCACCTGGATGAAGCCCCTGGATGTCTGGACATAGGTGTAGAACGCTTAAAAATTTCTTCCAGGGTTACCATGTTCGAGTGGGAAAGCCTATGAGAAGTCACTCTTAACCCTGTCAAGATCATGCCCTTTAAAGTTTTATAGTAATGGGGTGAGTTTGTGGGCCCAGGCCTTAAAGAAAACTGTAATACAGGGCCTTTACTGAATAAAATCATGCCCAGTAATGTGTTACTGTTATGGGGTTAGTCTGTGAGCCTGGATGTCTGGATTTAGATTTTGAACGTTTAAAAATTTCTTCCAGGGTAACCATGGTTGACTGGGAAAGCCTACGAGAAGTCACTCTTAAGTCGGCCAAGATCATGCCCATAATAATGTTGTAGTATTGGGGTGAGTTTGTGGGTCCAGGCCTTTACTGAATAAAATCATGCCCAGTAATGTGTTACTGTTATGGGATTAGTCTGTGAGCCTGATGTCTGGACGTAGGTTTTGAATGCTCAAAAATTTGTTCCAGGGTTACCATGGTCGAGTGGATAAGCGCCCGAGAAGTCGCACTTAAACCGCCAATATCGACTGGATGAAGCGCCTGGATGTCTGGATGTGGGTTTTGAACGCTCAAACATTTGTTACAGGGTTACCATGGTCGAGTGGATTAGCGCCCGAGAAGTCGCACTTGAACCGACAATATCGCCTGGATGTCTGGACTTAGGTTTTGAACGCTTAAAAATTTCTTCCAGGGTTACCATGGTCGAGTGGGAAAGCCTACGAGAAATCACTCTTAACCCTGTCAAGATCATGCCCATAAAAGTTTAATAGTAATGGGTTGAATCTGTGGGCCCAGGCCTTTACTGAATAAAATCATGCCCAGTAATGTGTTGCTGTTATGGGGTTTGTCTGTGAGCCTGGATGTCTGGATTTAGGTTTTGAACGCTTAAAAATTTCTTCCAGGGTTAATATGGTCGAGTGGGAAAGTTTCACGAGAAGTCACACTTAACCCGCCAAGATCATGCCCCTATTAGTGTTATAGTAATGGAGTGAGTTTGTGGGCCCAAGCCTTAAGGAAAACTGTAATACAGGGCCTTTACTGAATAAAATCATGCCCAGTAATGTGTTACTGTTATGGGGTTAGTCTGTGAGCCTGTATGTCTGGACGTAGGTTTTGAATGCTTGAATATTTCTTCCAGGGTTGCCATTGTTGAGTGGGAAAGACTACGAGAAGTCACACTTAAACCGCCAAGATCACGCCCATAATAGTGTTATAGTAATGGGGTGAGTCTGTGGGGCTCAGGCCTTTACTGAATAAAATAAACCCGACAAAGATCATGCCCTTGAAAGTGTTATAGTACTGGGGTGAGTTTGTGGGCCCAGGCCTTGAAGAAAACTGTAATACAGGGCCTTTAGTGAATAAAATCATGCCCAGTAATGTCTTGCTGTTATGGGGTTAGTCTAGAGCCTGGATATCTGGACTTAGGTTTTGAACGCTTAAAAATTTCTTCCAGGGTTACCATGGTCGAGTGAGAAAGCCTATGAGAAGTCACTCTTAACCCTGTCAAGATCATGCCCTTTAAAGTTTTATAGTAATGGGTGAGTTTGTGGGCCCAGGCCTTAAAGAAAACTGTAATACAGGGCCTTTACTGAATAAAATCATGCCCAGTAATGTGTTACTGTTATGGGGTTAGTCTGTGAGCCTGGATGTCTGGATTTAGATTTTGAACGTTTAAAAATTTCTTCCAGGGTAACCATGGTCGAGTGGGAAAGCCTACGAGAAGTCACACTTAAGTCGGCCAAGATCATGCCCATAATAATGTTGTAGTATTGGGGTGAGTTTGTGGGTCCAGGCCTTTACTGAATAAAATCATGCTCAGTAATGTGTTACTGTTATGGGATTAGTCTGTGAGCCTGGATGTCTGGACGTAGGTTTTGAATGCTCAAAAATTTGTTCCAGGGTTTCCATGGTTGAGTGGATTAGCATCCGAGAAGTAGCACTTAAACCGCCAATATCGACTGGGCGAAGCCCTGGATGTCTGGACTTAGGTTTTGAATGCTTAAAAATTTCTTCCAGGGTTACCATGGTCGAGTGGGAAAGCCTATGAGAAGTCACTCTTAACCCTGTCAAGACCATGCCCTTTAAAGTTTTATAGTAATGGGGTGAGTTTGTGGGCCCAGGCCTTAAAGAAAACTGTAATACTGAATAAAATCATGCCCAGTAATGTGTTACTGTTATGGGGTTAGTCTGTGAGCCTGTATGTCTGGACGTAGGTTTTGAATGCTTGAATATTTCTTCCAGGGTTGCCATTGTTGGAGTGGGAAAGACTACGAGAAGTCACACTTAAACCGGCCAAGATCATGCCCATAATAGTGTTATAGTAATGGGGTGAGTCTGTGGGCTCAGGCCTTTACTGAATAAAATAAACCTGACAAAGATCATGCCCTTGAAAGTGTTATAGTACTGGGGTGAGTTTCTGGGCTCAGGCCTTGAAGAAAACTGTAATACAGGGCCTTTAGTGAATAAAATCATGCCCAGTAATGTCTTGCTGTTATGGGGTTAGTCTAGAGCCTGGATATCTGGACTTAGGTTTTGAACGCTTAAAATTTCTTCCAGAGTTACCATGGTCGAGTGGGAAAGCCTATGAAAAGTCACTCTTAACCCTGTCAAGATCATGCTCTTTAAAGTTTTATAATAATGGGGTGAGTTTGTGGGCCCAGACCTTAAAAAAAACTGTAATACAGGGCCTTTACTGAATAAAATCATGCCCAGTAATGTGTTACTGTTATGGGGTTAGTCTGTGAGCCTGGATGTCTGGATTTAGATTTTGAACGTTTAAAAATTTCTTCCACGGTTACCATGGTCGAGTGGGAAAGCCTACGAGAAGTCACACTTAAGTCAGCCAAGATCATGCCCATAATAATGTTGTAGTATTGGGGTGAGTTTGTGGGTCCAGGCCTTTACTGAATAAAATCATGCCCAGTAATGTGTTACTGTTATGGGATTAGTCTGTGAGCCTGGATGTCTGGACGTAGGTTTTGAATGCTCAAAAATTTGTTCCAGGGTTACCATGGTCGAGTGGATAAGCGTCCGAGAAGTCGCACTTAAACCGGCCAATATCGACTGGATGAAGCGCCTGGATGTCTGGATGTAGGTTTTGAACGCTCAAACATTTGTTACAGGGTTACCATGGTCGAGTGGATTAGCGTCCGAGAAATCGCACTTAAACCGGACAATATCGCCTGGATGTCTGGACTTAGGTTTTGAACGCTTAAAAATTTCTTCCAGGGTTACAATGGTCGAGTGGGAAAGCCTACGAGAAGTCATTCTTAACCCTTTCAAGATCATGCCCATAAAAGTTTAATAGTAATGGGTTGAATCTGTGGGCCCAGGCCTTTACTGAATAAAATCATGCCCAGTAATGTGTTGCTGTTATGGGGTTTGTCTGTGAGCCTGGATGTCTGGATTTAGGTTTTGAATGCTTAAAAATTTCTTCCAGGGTTAATATGGTCGAGTGGGAAAGCCTACGAGAAGTCACACTTAACCCGCCAAGATCATGCCCTCTATTAGTGTTATAGTAATGGAGTGAGTTTGTGGGCCCAAGCCTTAAGGAAAACTGTAATACAGGGCCTTTACTGAATAAAATCATGCCCAGTAATGTGTTACTGTTATGGGGTTAGTCTGTGAGCCTGTATGTCTGGACGTAGGTTTTGAATGCTTGAATGTTTCTTCCAGGGTTGCCATTGTTGAGTGGGAAAGACTACGAGAAGTCACACTTAAACCAGCCAAGATCACGCCCATAATAGTGTTATAGTAATGGGGTGAGTCTGTGGGCTCAGGCCTTCACTGAAAAAAATAAACCCGACAAAGATCATGCCCTTGAAAGTGTTATAGTACTGGGGTGAGTTTGTGGGCCCAGGCCTTGAAGAAAACTGTAATACAGGGCCTTTAGTGAATAAAATCATGCCCAGTAATGTCTTGCTGATATGGGGTTAGTCTAGAGCCTGGATATCTGGACATAGGTTTTGAATGCTCAAATATTTGTTCCAGGGTTACCATGGTCGAGTGGATTAGCATCCAAAGAGTTGCACTTAAACCGCCAATATCGCTTGGATGAAGCGCGCCTGTATGAAGGCCCTGGATGTCTGGACTTAGGTTATGAACGCTTAAAATTTCTTTCAGGGTTACCATGGTCGAGTGGGAAAGCCTATGAGAAGTCACTCTTAACCCTGTCAAGATCATGCCCTTTAAAATTTTTATAGTAATGGGTGAGTTTGTGGGCCCAGGCCTTAAAGAAAACTGTAATACAGGGTCTTTACTGAATAAAATCATGCCCAGTAATGTGTTGCTGTTATGGGGTTAGTCTGTGAGCTTGGATGTCTGGATTTAGATTTTGAACGTTTAAAAATTTCTTCCAGGGTAACCATGGTCGAGTGGGAAAGCCTACGAGAAGTCACACTTAAGTCGCCAAGATCATGCCCATAATAATGTTGTAGTATTGGGATGAGTTTGTGGGTCCAGGCCTTTACTGAATAAAATCATGCCCAGTAATGTGTTACTGTTATGGGATTAGTCTGTGAGCCTGGATGTCTGGACGTAGGTTTTGAATGCTCAAAAATTTGTTACAGGGTTACCATGGTCGAGTGGATAAGCGTCCGAGAAGTCGCACTTAAACCGCCAATATCGACTGGATGAAGCGCCTGGATGTAGGTTTTGAACGCGCTCAAACATTTGTTACAGGGTTACCATGGTCAAGTGGATTAGCGCCCGAGAAGTCGCACTTGAACCGGACAATATCGCCTGGATGTCTGGACTTAGGTTTTGAACGCTTAAAAATTTCTTCCAGGGTTACCATGGTCGAGTGGGAAAGCCTACGAGAAGTCACTCTTAACCCTGTCAAGATCATGCCCATAAAAGTTTAATAGTAATGGGTTGAATCTGTGGGCCCAGGCCTTTACTGAATAAAATCATGCCCAGTAATGTGTTGCTGTTATGGGGGGTTTGTCTGTGAGCCTGGATGTCTGGATTTAGGTTTTGAACGCTTAAAAATTTATTCCAGGGTTACCATGGTCGAGTGGGAAAGCCTACGAGAAGTCACACTTAACCCGCCAAGATCATGCCCCATTAGTGTTATAGTAATGGAGTGAGTTTGTGGGCCCAAGCCTTAAGGAAAACTGTAATACAGGGCCTTTACTGAATAAAATCATGCCCAGTAATGTGTTACTGTTATGGGGTTAGTGTGTGAGCCTGGATGTCTGGACCTAGGTTTTGAACGCTTAAAAATTTCTTCCAGGGTTACCATGGTCGAGTGGGAAAGCCTACGAGAAGTCAAACTTAACCCGCCAAGATCACGCCCTTTTTAGTGTCATAGTAATCGGGTGAGTCTGTGGGCTCAGGCCTTTACTGAATAAAATAAACCCGACAAAGATCATGCCCTGAAAAGTGTTATAGTACTGGGGTGAGTTTGTGGGCCCAGGCATTGAAGAAAACTGTAATACAGGGCCTTTAGTGAATAAAATCATGCCCAGTAATGTCTTGCTGTTATGGGGTTAGTCTAGAGCCTGGATATCTGGACGTAGGTTTTGAATGCTCAAATATTTGTTCCTGGGTTACCATGGTCGAGTGGATTAGCATCCAAAGAGTTGCACTTAAACCGCCAATATCGCCTGGATGAAGCCTCTGGATGTCTGGACTTAGGTTTTGAACGCTTAAAAATTTCTTCCAGGGTAACCATGGTCGAGTGGGAAAGCCTATGAGAAGTCACTCTTAACCCTGTCAAGATCATGCCCTTTAAAGTTTTATAGTAATGGGGTGAGTTTGTGGGCCCAGGCCTTAAAGAAAACTGTAATACAGGGCCTTTACTGAATAAAATCATGCCCAGTAATGTGTTACTGTTATGGGGTTAGTCTGTGAGCCTGGATGTCTGGATTTAGATTTTAAACGCTTAAAAATTTCTTCCAGGGTAACCATGGTCGAGTGGGAAAGCCTATGAGAAGTCACTCTTAACCTGTCAAGATCATGCCCTTTAAAGTTTTATAGTAATGGGGTGAGTTTGTGGCCCAGGCCTTAAAGAAAACTGTAATACAGGGCCTTTACTGAATAAAATCATGCCCAGTAATGTGTTACTGTTATGGGGTTAGTCTGTGAGCCTGGATGTCTGGATTTAGATTTTAAACGTTTAAAAATTTCTTCCAGGGTAACCATGGTCGAGTGGGAAAGCCTACGAGAAGTCACACTTAAGTCGGCCAAGATCATGCCTATAATAATGTTGTCGTATTGGGGTGAGTTTGTGGGTCCAAGCCTTTACTGAATAAAATCATGCCCAGTAATGTGTTACTGTTATGGGGTTAGTCTGTGAGCCTGGATGTCTGGACGTAGGTTTTGAATGCTCAAAAATTTGTTCCAGGGTTACCATGGTCGAGTGGATAAGCGTCCGAGAAGTCGCACTTAAACCGGCCAATATCGAATGGATGAAGCGCCTGGATGTCTGGATGTAGGTTTTGAACGCTCAAACATTTGTTACAGGGTTACCATGGTCGAGTGGATTAGCGTCCGAGAAGTCGCACTTGAACCGGACAATATCGCCTGGATGTCTGGACTTAGGTTTTGAACGCATAAAAATTTCTTCCAGGGTTACCATGGTCGAGTGGGAAAGCCTACGAGAAGTCAATCTTACCCTGTCAAGATCATGCCCATAAAAGTTTAATAGTAATGGGTTGAATCTGTGGGCCCAGGCCTTTACTGAATAAAATCATGCCCAGTAATGTGTTGCTGTTGTGGGGTTTGTCTGTGAGCCTGAATGTCTGGATTTAGGTTTTGAACGCTTAAAAATTTCTTCCAGGGTTAATATGGTCGAGTGGGAAAGCCTACGAGAAGTCACACTTAACCCGGCCAAGATCATGCCCCTATTAGTGTTATAGTAATGGAGTGAGTTTGTGGGCCCAAGCCTTAAGGAAAACTGTAATACAGGGCCTTTACTGAATAAAATCATGCCCAGTAATGTGTTACTGTTATGGGGTTAGTCTGTGAGCCTGGATGTCTGGACCTAGGTTTTGAACGCTAAAAAATTCCTTCCAGGGTTACCATGGTCGAGTGGGAAAGCCTACGAGAAGTCACACTTAACCCGGCCAAGATCACGCCCTTTATAGTGTCATGGTAATCGGGTGAGTATGTTGGCTCAGGCCTTTACTGAATAAAATAAACCCGACAAAGATCATGCCCTTGAAAGTGTTATAGTACTGGGGTGAGTTTGTGGGCCCAGGCCTTGAAGAAAACTGTAATACAGGGCCTTTAGTGAATAAAATCATGCCCAGTAATGTCTTGCTGTTATGGGGTTAGTCTAGAGCCTGGATATCTGGACTTAGGTTTTGAACGCTTAAAAATTTCTTCCAGAGTTACCATGGTCGAGTGGGAAAGCCTATGAGAAGTCACTCTTAACCCTGTCAAGATCATGCTCTTTAAAGTTTTATAGTAATGGGGTGAGTTTGTGGGCCCAGGCCTTAAAGAAAACTGTAATACAGGGCCTTTACTGAATAAAATCATGCCCAGTAATGTGTTATTGTTATGGGGTTAGTCTGTGAGCCTGGATGTCTGGATTTAGATTTTGAATGTTTAAAAATTTCTACCCACGGTTACCATGGTCGAGTGGGAAAGCCTACGAGAAGTCACACTTAAGTCAGCCAAGATCATGCCCATAATAATGTTGTAGTATTGGGGTGAGTTTGTGGGTCCAGGCCTTTACTGAATAAAATCATGCCCAGTAATGTGTTACTGTTATGGGATTAGTCTGTGAGCCTGGTTGTCTGGACGTAGGTTTTGAATGCTCAAAAATTTGTTCCAGGGTTACCATGGTCGAGTGGATAAGCGTCCGAGAAGTCGCACTTAAGCCGCCAATATCGACTGGATGAAGCGCCTGGATGTCTGGATGTAGGTTTTGAACGCTCAAACATTTGTTACAGGGTTACCATGGTCGAGTGGATTAGCGCGTCCGAGAAATCACACTTAAACCGACAATATCGCCTGGATGTCTGGTTTTGAACGCTTAAAAATTTCTTCCAGGGTTACAATGGTCGAGTGGGAAAGCCTACGAGAAGTCATTCTTAACCCTTTCAAGATCATGCCCATAAAAGTTTAATAGTAATGGGTTGAATCTGTGGGCCCAGGCCTTTACTGAATAAAATCATGCCCAGTAATGTGTTGCTGTTATGGGGTTTGTCTGTGAGCCTGGATGTCTGGATTTAGGTTTTGAATGCTTAAAAATTTCTTCCAGGGTTAATATGGTCGAGTGGGAAAGCCTACGAGAAGTCACACTTAACCCGGCCAAGATCATGCCCCTATTAGTGTTATAGTAATGGAGTGAGTTTGTGGGCCCAAGCCTTAAGGAAAACTGTAATACAGGGCCTTTACTGAATAAAATCATGCCCAGTAATGTGTTACTGTTATGGGGTTAGTCTGTGAGCCTGTATGTCTGGACGTAGGTTTTGAATGCTTGAATATTTCTTCCAGGGTTGCCATTGTTGAGTGGGAAAGACTACGAGAAGTCACACTTAAACCGGCCAAGATCATGCCCATAATAGTGTTATAGTAATGGGGTGAGTCTGTGGGCTCAGGCCTTTACTGAATAAAATAAACCTGACAAAGATCATGCCCTTGAAAGTGTTATAGTACTGGGGTGAGTTTGTGGGCTCAGGCCTTGAAGAAAACTGTAATACAGGGCCTTTAGTGAATAAAATCATGCCCAGTAATGTCTTGCTGTTATGGGGTTAGTCTAGAGCCTGGATATCTGGACGTAGGTTTTGAATGCTCAAATATTTGTTCCAGGGTTACCATGGTCGAGTGGATTAGCATCCAAAGAGTTGCACTTAAACCGCCAATATCGCCTGGATGAAGCCCTGGATGAAGTCTGTCTGGACTTAGGTGTTGAACGCTTAAAAATTTCTTCCAGGGTTACCATGTTCGAGTGGGAAAGCCTATGAGAAGTCACTCTTAACCCTGTCAAGATCATGCCCATTAAAGTTTTATAGTAATGGGGTGAGTTTGTGGGCCCAGGCCTTAAAGAAAACTGTAATACAGGGCCTTTACTGAATAAAATCATGCCCAGTAATGTGTTACTGTTATGGGGTTAGTCTGTGAGCCTGGATGTCTGGATTTAGATTTTGAACGTTTAAAAATTTCTTCCAGGGTAACCATGGTCGAGTGGGAAAGCCTACGAGAAGTCACACTTAAACCGCCAAGATCATGCCCCTATTAGTGTTATAGTAATGGAGTGAGTTTGTGGGTCCAGGCCTTTACTGAATAAAATCATGCCCAGTAATGTGTTACTGTTATGGGATTAGTCTGTGAGCCTGGATGTCTTTACGTAGGTTTTGAATGCTCAAAAATTTGTTCCAGGGTTACCATGGTCGAGTGGATAAGCGTCCGAGAAGTCGCACTTAAACCGGCCAATATCGACTGGATAAAGGTTTTGAACGCTCAAACATTTGTTACAGGGTTACCATGGTTTACCATGGTCGAGTGGATTAGCGTCCGAGAAGTCGCACTTTAACCAGACAATATCGCCTGGATGTCTGGACTTAGGTTTTGAACGCTTAAAAATTTCTTCCAGGGTTACCATGGTCGAGTGGGAAAGCCTACGAGAAGTCACTCTTAACCCTGTCAAGATCATGCCCATAAAAATTTAATAGTTGAATCTGTGGGCCCAGGCCTTTACTGAATAAAATCATGCCCAGTAATGTGTTGCTGTTATGGGGTTTGTCTGTGAGCCTGTATATCTGGACGTAGGTTTTGAATGCTTGAATATTTCTTCCAGGGTTCCCATTGTTGAGTGGGAAAGACTACGAGAAGTCACACTTAAACCGGCCAAGATCATGCCCATAATAGTGTTATAGTAATGGGGTGAGTCTGTGGGCTCAGGCCTTTACTGAATAAAATAAACCCGACAAAGATCATGCCCTTGAAAGTGTTATAGTACTGGGGTGAGTTTGTGGGCCCAGGCATTGAAGAAAACTGTAATACAGGGCCTTTAGTGAATAAAATCATGCCCAGTAATGTCTTGCTGTTATGGGGTTAGTCTAGAGCCTGGATATCTGGACGTAGGTTTTGAATGCTCAAATATTTGTTCCTGGGTTACCATGGTCGAGTGGATTAGCATCCAAAGAGTTGCAAAGAGCCTGGATGTCTGGACTTAGGTTTTGAACGCTTAAAAATTTCTTCCAGGGTTACCATGGTCGAGTGGGAAAGCCTATGAGAAGTCACTCTTAACCCTGTCAAGATCATGCCCTTTAAAGTTTTATAGTAATGGGTGAGTTTGTGGGCCCAGGCCTTAAAGAAAACTGTTTTACAGGGCCTTTACTGAATAAAATCATGCCCAGTAATGTGTTACTGTTATGGGGTTAGTCTGTGAGCCTGGATGTCTGGATTTAGATTTTGAACGCTTAAAAATTTCTTCCAGGGTAACCATGGTTGAGTGGGAAAGCCTACGAGAAGTCACACTTAAGTCGCCAAGATCATGCCCATAATAATGTTGTAGTATTGGGGTGAGTTTGTGGGTCCAGGCCTTTACTGAATAAAATCATGCCCAGTAATGTGTTACTGTTATGGGATTAGTCTGTGAGCCTGGATGTCTGGACGTAGGTTTTGAATGCTCAAAAATTTGTTCCAGGGTTACCATGGTCGAGTGGATAAGCGTCCGAGAAGTCGCACTTAAACCGCCAATATCGACTGGATGAAGCGCCTGGATGTCTGGATGTAGGTTTTGAACGCTCAAACATTTGTTACAGGGTTACCATGGTCGAGTGGATTAGCGTCCGAGAAGTCGCACTTTAACCGGACAATATCGCCTGGATGTCTGGACTTAGGTTTTGAACGCTTAAAAATTTCTTCCAGGGTTACCATGGTCGAGTGGGGGAAAGCCTACGAGAAGTCACTCTTAACCCTGTCAAGATCATGCCCATAAAAGTTTAATAGTAATGGGTTGAATCTGTGGGCCCAGGCCTTTACTGAATAAAATCATGCCCAGTAATGTGTTGTTGTTATGTGGTTTGTCTGTGAGCCTGGATGTCTGGATTTAGGTTTTGAACGCTTAAAAATTTCTTCCAGGGTTAATATGGTCGAGTGGGAAAGCCTACGAGAAGTCACACTTAACCCGGCCAAGATCATGCCCCTATTAGTGTTATAGTAATGGAGTGAGTTTGTGGGCCCAAGCCTTAAGGAAAACTGTAATACAGGGCCTTTACTGAATAAAATCATGCCCAGTAATGTGTTACTGTTATGGGGTTAGTCTGTGAGCCTGTATATCTGGACGTAGGTTTTGAATGCTTGAATATTTCTTCCAGGGTTCCCATTGTTGAGTGGGAAAGACTACGAGAAGTCACACTTAAACCGGCCAAGATCATGCCCATAATAGTGTTATAGTAATGGGGTGAGTCTGTGGGCTCAGGCCTTTACTGAATAAAATAAACCCGACAAAGATCATGCCCTTGAAAGTGTTATAGTACTGGGGTGAGTTTGTGGGCCCAGGCATTGAAGAAAACTGTAATACAGGGCCTTTAGTGAATAAAATCATGCCCAGTAATGTCTTGCTGTTATGGGGTTAGTCTAGAGGCTGGATATCTGGACGTAGGTTTTGAATGCTCAAATATTTGTTCCTGGGTTACCATGGTCGAGTGGATTAGCATCCAAAGAGTTGCACTTAAACCGGCCAATATCGCCTGGATGAAGGCCCTGGATGTCTGGACTTAGGTTTTGAACGCTTAAAAATTTCTTCCAGGGTTACCATGGTCGAGTGGGAAAGCCTATGAGAAATCACTCTTAACCCTGTCAAGATCATGCCCATAATAATGTTGTAGTATTGGGGTGAGTTTGTGGGTCCAGGCCTTTACTGAATAAAATCATGCCCAGTAATGTGTTACTGTTATGGGATTAGTCTGTGAGCCTGGATGTCTGGACGTAGGTTTTGAATGCTCAAAAATTTGTTCCAGGGTTACCATGGTCGAGTGGATAAGCGTCCCGAGTTCGCACTTAAACCGGCCAATATCGACTGGATAAAGGTTTTGAACGCTCAAACATTTGTTACAGGGTTAACATGGTCGAGTGGATTAGCGTCCGAGAAGTCGCACTTTAACCAGACAATATCGCCTGGATGTCTGGACTTAGGTTTTGAACGCTTAAAAATTTCTTCCAGGGTTACCATGGTCGAGTGGGAAAGCCTACGAGAAGTCACTCTTAACCCTGTCAAGATCATGCCCATAATAATGTTGTAGTATTGGGGTGAGTTTGTGGGTCCAGGCCTTTACTGAAGAAAATCATGCCCAGTAATGTGTTACTGTTATGGGATTAGTCTGTGAGCCTGGATGTCTGGACGTAGGTTTTGAATGCTCAAAAAATTTGTTCCAGGGTTAATATTGTCGAGTGGGAAAGCCTACGAGAAGTCACACTTAACCCGGCCAAGATCATGCCCCTATTAGTGTTATAGTAATGGAGTGAGTTTGTGGGCCCAAGCCTTAAGGAAAACTGTAATACAGGGCCTTTACTGAATAAAATCATGCCCAGTAATGTGTTACTGTTATGGGGTTAGTCTGTGAGCCTGTATGTCTGGACGTGGGTTTTGAACGCTTAAAAAGTTCTTCCAGGGTTACCATGGTCGAGTGGGAAAGCCTATGAGAAGTCACTCTTAACCATGTCAAGATAATGCCCTTTAAAGTTTTATAGTAATGGGGTGAGTTTGTGGGCCAGGCCTTAAAGAAAACTGTAATACAGGGCCTTTACTGAATAAAATCATGCCCAGTAATGTGTTACTGTTATGGGGTTAGTCAGTTTGTGGGTCCAGGCCTTTACTGAATAAAATCATGCCCAGTAATGTGTTACTGTTATGGGATTAGTCTGTGAGCCTGGATGTCTGGACGTAGGTTTTGAATGCTCAAAAATTTGTTCCAGGGTTACCATGGTCGAGTGGATAAGCATCCGAGAAGTCGCACTTAAACCGGCCATTATCGACTGGATGAAGCACCTGGATGTGTCTGGATGTAGGTTTTGAACGCTCAAACATTTGTTACAGGGTTACCATGGTCGAGTGGATTAGCGTCCGAGAAGTCGCACTTAAACCGGACAATATCGCCTGGATGTCTGGACTTAGGTTTTGAACGCTTAAAAATTTCTTCCAGGGTTACCATGGTCGAGTGGGAAAGCCTACGAGAAGTCACTCTTAACCCTGTCAAGATCATGCCCATAAAAGTTTAATAGTAATGGGTTGAATCTGTGGACCCAGGCCTTTACTGAATAAAATTATGCCCAGTAATGTGTTGTTTTGTGGGGTTTGTCTGTGAGCCTGGATGTCTGGATTTAGATTTTGAACGTTTAAAAATTTCTTCCAGGGTAACCATGGTCGAGTGGGAAAGCCTACGAAAAGTCAGACTTAAGTCGGCCAAGATCGTGCCATATAATAATGTTGTAGTATTGGGGTGAGTTTGTGGGTCCAGGCCTTTACTGAATAAAATCATGCCCAGTAATGTGTTACTGTTATGGGATTAGTCTGTGAGCCTGGATGTCTGGATTTAGGTTTTGAACGCTTAAAAATTTCTTTCAGGGTTAATATGGTCGAGTGGGAAAGCCTACGAGAAGTCACACTTAACCCGCCCAAGATCATGCCCCTATTAGTGTTATAGTAATGGAGTGAGTTTGTGGGCCCAAGCCTTAAAGAAAACTGTAATAAAGGGCCTTTACTGAATAAAATCATGCCCAGTAATGTGTTACTGTTATGGGGTTAGTCGGTGAGCCTGTATGTCTGGACGTAGGTTTTGAATGCTTGAATATTTTTTTCCAGGGTTACCATTGTTGAGTGGGAAAGACTACGAGAAGTCACACTTAAACCGGCCAAGATCATGCCCATAATAGTGTTATAGTAATGGGGTGAGTCTGTGGGCTCAGGTCTTTACTGAATAAAATAAACCCGACAAAGATCATGCCCTTGAAAGTGTTATAGTACTGGGGTGAGTTTGTGGGCCCAGGCCTTGAAGAAAACTGTAATACAGGGCCTTTAGTGAATAAAATCATGCCCAGTAATGTCTTGCTGTTATGGGGTTAGTCTAGAGCCTGGATATCTGGACGTAGGTTTTGAATGCTCAAATATTTGTTCCAGGGTTACCATGGTCGAGTGGATTAGCATCCAAAGAGTTGCACTTAAACCGGCCAATATCGCCTGGATGAAGCGCCTGGATGAAGGCCCTGGATGTCTGGACTTAGGTTTTGAACGCTTAAAAATTTCTTCCAGGGTTACCATGGTCGAGTGGGAAAGCCTATGAGAAATCACTCTTAACCCTGTCAAGATCATGCCCATAATAATGTTGTAGTATTGGGGTGAGTTTGTGGGTCCAGGCCTTTACTGAATAAAATCATGCCCAGTAATGTGTTACTGTTATGGGATTAGTCTGTGAGCCTGGATGTCTGGACGTAGGTTTTGAATGCTCAAAAATTTGTTCCAGGGTTACCATGGTCGAGTGGATAAGCGTCCGAGAAGTCGCACTTAAACCGGCCATTATCGACTGGATGAAGCTCCTGGATGTCTGGATGTAGGTTTTGAACGCTCAAACATTTGTTACAGGGTTACCATGGTCGAGTGGATTAGCGTCCGAGAAGTCGCACTTAAACCGGACAATATCGCCTGGATGTCTGGACTTAGGTTTTGAACGGTTAAAAATTTCTTCCAGGGTTACCATGGTCGAGTGGGAAAGCCTACGAGAAGTCACTCTTAACTCTGTCAAGCTCATGCCCATAAAAGTTTAATAGTAATGGATTGAATCTGTGGGCCCAGGCCTTTACTGAATAAATTCGTGCCCAGTATTGTGTTGCTGTTATGGGGTTTGTCTGTGAGCCAGGATGTCTGGATTTAGGTTTTGAACGCTTAAAAATTTCTTCCAGGGTTAATATGGTCGAGTGGGAAAGCCTACGAGAAGTCACACTTAACCCGGCCAAGATCATGCCCCTATTAGTGTTATAGTAATGGAGTGAGTTTGTGGGCCCAAGCCTTAAGGAAAACTGTAATAGAGGGCCTTTACTGAATAAAATCATGCCCAGTAATGTGTTACTGTTATGGGGTTAGTCTGTGAGCCTGTATGTCTGGACGTAGGTTTTGAATACTTGAATATTTCTTCCAGGGTTGCCATTGTTGAGTGGGAAAGACTACGAGAAGTCACACTTAAACCGGCCAAGATCATGCCCATAATATTGTTATAGTAATGGGGTGAGTCTGTGGGCTCAGGCCTTTACTGAATAAAATAAACCCGACAAAGATCATGCCCTTGAAAGTGTTATAGTACTGGGGTGAGTTTGTGGGCCCAAGCCTTGAAGAAAACTGTAATACAGGGCCTTTAGTGAATAAAATCATGCCCAGTAATGTCTTGCTGTTATGGGGTTAGTCTAGAGCCTGGATATCTGGACGTAGGTTTTGAAAGATCAAAAATTTGTTCCAGGGTTACCATGGTCGAGTGGATTAGCATCCAAAGAGTTGCACTTAAACCGGCCAATATCGCCTGGATGAAGTGCCTGGATGAAGGCCCTGGATGTCTGGACTTAGGTTTTGAACGCTTAAAAATTTCTTCCAGGGTTACCATGGTCGAGTGGGAAAGCCTATGAGAAGTCACTCTTAACCCTGTCAAGATCATGCCCTTTAAAGTTTTATAGTAATGGGGTGAGTTTGTGGCCCAGGCCTTAAAGAAAACTGTAATACAGGGCCTTTACTGAATAAAATCATGCCCAGTAATGTGTTACTGTTATGGGGTTAGTCTGTGAGCCTGGATGTCTGGATTTAGATTTTGAACGTTTAAAAATTTCTTCCAGGGTAATCATGGTCGAGTGGGAAAGCCTACGAGAAGTCAGACTTAAGTCGGCCAAGATCATGCCCATAATAATGTTGTAGTATTGGGGTGAGTTTGTGGGTCCAGGCCTTTACTGAAGAAAATCATGCCCAGTAATGTGTTACTGTTATGGGATTAGTCTGTGAGACTGGATGTCTGGACGTAGGTTTTGAATGCTCAAAAATTTGTTCCAGGGTTACCATGGTCGAGTGGATAAGCGTCCGAGAAGTCGCACTTAAACCGTCCATTATCGACTGGATGAAGCTCCTGGATGTCTGGATGTAGGTTTTGAACGCTCAAACATTTGTTACAGGGTTACCATGGTCGAGTGGATTAGCGTCCGAGAAGTCGCACTTAAACCGGACAATATCGCCTGGATGTCTGGACTTAGGTTTTGAACGGTTAAAAATTTCTTCCAGGGTTACCATGGTCGAGTGGGAAAGCCTACGAGAAGTCACTCTTAACTCTGTCAAGCTCATGCCCATAAAAGTTTAATAGTAATGGGTTGAATCTGTGGGCCCAGGCCTTTACTGAATAAATTCATGCCCAGTAATGTGTTGCTGTTATGGGGTTTGTCTGTGAGCCTGGATGTCTGGATTTAGGTTTTGAACGCTTAAAAATTTCTTCCAGGGTTAATATGGTCGAGTGGGAAAGCCTACGAGAAGTCACACTTAACCCGGCCAAGATCATGCCCCTATTAGTGTTATAGTAATGGAGTGAGTTTGTGGGCCCAAGCCTTAAGGAAAACTGTAATAGAGGGCCTTTACTGAATAAAATCATGCCCAGTAATGTGTTACTGTTATGGGGTTAGTCTGTGAGCCTGTATGTCTGGACGTAGGTTTTGAATACTTGAATATTTCTTCCAGGGTTGCCATTGTTGAGTGGGAAAGACTACGAGAAGTCACACTTAAACCGGCCAAGATCATGCCCATAATATTGTTATAGTAATGGGGTGAGTCTGTGGGCTCAGGCCTTTACTGAATAAAATAAACCCGACAAAGATCATGCCCTTGAAAGTGTTATAGTACTGGGGTGAGTTTGTGGGCCCAAGGCCTTGAAGAAAACTGTAATACAGGGCCTTTAGTGAATAAAATCATGCCCAGTAATGTTTTGCTGTTATGGGGTTAGTCTAGAGCCTGGATATCTGGACGTAGGTTTTGAAAGATCAAAAATTTGTTCCAGGGTTACCATGGTCGAGTGGATTAGCATCCAAAGAGTTGCACTTAAACCGGCCAATATCGCCTGGATGAAGCGCCTGGATGAAGGCACTGGATGTCTGGACTTAGGTTTTGAACGCTTAAAAATTTCTTCCAGGGTTACCATGGTCGAGTGGGAAAGCCTATGAGAAGTCACTCTGAACCCTGTCAAGATCATGCCCTTTTAAGTTTTATAGTAATGGGGTGAGTTTGTGGGCCCAGGCCTTAAAGAAACCTGTAATACAGGGCCTTTACTGAATAAAATCATGCCCAGTAATGTGTTACTGTTATGGGGTTAGTCTGTGAGCCTGGATGTCTGGATTTAGATTTTGAACGCTTAAAAATTTCTTCCAGGGTAATCATGGTCGAGTGGGAAAGCCTACGAGAAGTCAGACTTAAGTCGCCAAGATCATGCCCATAATAATGTTGTAGTATTGGGTGGTTTGTGGGTCCAGGCCTTTACTGAATAAAATCATGCCCAGTAATGTGTTACTGTTATGGGATTAGTCTGTGAGCCTGGATGTCTGGACGTAGGTTTTGAATGCTCAAAAATTTGTTCCAGGGTTACCATGGTCGAGTGGATAAGCTTCGTCCGAGAAGTCGCACTTAAACCGCCATTATCGACTGGATGAAGCTCCTGGATGTCTGGATGTAGGTTTTGAACGCTCAAACATTTGTTACAGGGTTACCGTGGTCGAGTGGATTAGCGCCCGAGAAGTCGCACTTAAACCGGACATTATCGACTGGATGAAGCTCCTGGATGTCTGGATGTAGGTTTTGAACGCTCAAACATTTGTTACAGGGTTACCATGGTCAGGTGGATTAGCATCCAAAGAGTTGCACTTAAACCGGCCAATATCGCCTGGATGAAGCGCCTGGATGAAGCCTCTGGATGTCTGGACTTAGGTTTTGAACGCTTAAAAATTTCTTCCAGGGTTACCATGGTCGAGTGGGAAAGCCTATGAGAAGTCACTCTTAACCCTGTTAAGATCATGCCCTTAAAGTGTTATAGTACTGGGGTGAGTTTGTGGCCCAGGCCTTGAAGAAAACTGTAATACAGGGCCTTTAGTGAATAAAATCATGCCCAGTAATGTCTTGCTGATATGGGGTTAGTCTAGAGCCTGGATATCTGGACGTAGTTTTGAATGCTCAAATATTTGTTCCAGGGTTACCATGGTCGAGTGGATTAGCATCCAAAGAGTTGCACTTAAACCGGCCAATATTGCCTGGATGAAGCGCCTGGATGAAGCCTCTGGATGTCTGGACTTAGGTTTTGAACGCTTAAAAATTTCTTCCAGGGTTACCATGGTCGAGGGGAAAGCCTATGAGAAGTCACTCTTAACCCTGTCAAGATCACGCCCTTTAAAGTGTTATAGTACTGGGGTGAGTTTGTGGGCCCAGGCCTTGAAGAAAACTGTAATACAGGGCCTTTAGTGAATAAAATCATGCCCAGTAATGTCTTGCTGATATGGGGTTAGTCTAGAGCCTGGATATCTGGACGTAGTTTTTGAATGCTCAAATATTTGTTCCAGGGTTACCATGGTCGAGTGGATTAGCATCCAAAGAGTTGCACTTAAACCGGCCAATATTGCCTGGATGAAGCGTCTGGATGAAGCCTCTGGATGTCTGGACTTAGGTTTTGAACGCTTAAAAATTTCTTCCAGGGTTACCATGGTCGAGGGGGAAAGCCTATGAGAAGTCACTCTTAACCCTGTCAAGATCACGCCCTTTAAAGTGTTATAGTACTGGGGTGAGTTTGTGGGCCCAGGCCTTGAAGAAAACTGTAATACAGGGCCTTTAGTGAATAAAATCATGCCCAGTAATGTCTTGCTGATATGGGGTTAGTCTAGAGCCTGGATATCTGGACGTAGTTTTTGAATGCTCAAATATTTGTTCCAGGGTTACCATGGTCGAGTGGATTAGCATCCAAAGAGTTGCACTTAAACCGGCCAATATCACCTGGATGAAGCCCTGGATGTCTGGACTTAGGTTATGAACGCTTAAAAAATTCTTCACAGGGTTACCATGGTCGAGTGGGAAAGCCTATGAGAAGTCACTTTTAACCCTGTCAAGATCATGCCCTTTAAAGTTTTATAGTAATGGGGTGAGTTTGTGGGCCCAGGCCTAAAGAAAACTGTAATAAAGGGCCTTTACTGAATAAAATCATGCCCAGTAATGTGTTACTGTTATGGGGTTAGTCTGTGAGCCTGGATGTCTGGATTTAGATTTTGAACGCTTAAAAAAATTTCTTCCAGGGTAACCATGGTCGAGTGGGAAAGCCTACGAGAAGTCACACTTAAGTCGGCCACGATCATGCCCATAATAATGTTGTAGTATTGGGGTGAGTTTGTGGGTCCAGGCCTTTACTGAATAAAATCATGCCCAGTAATGTGTTACTGTTATGGGATTAGTCTGTGAGCCTGGATGTCTGGACGTAGGTTTTGAATGCTCAAAAATTTGTTCCAGGGTTACCATGGTTGAGTGGATTAGCATCCGAGAAGTCACACTTAAACCGGCCAATATCGCCTGGATGAAGCGCCTGGTCGAAGCCCCTGGATGTCTGGACTTAGGTTTTGAATGCTTAAAAATTTCTTCCAGGGTTACCATGGTCGAGTGGGAAAGCCTCTGTGAGAAGTCAGACTTAAGTCGAACCAAGATCATGCCCATAATAATGTTGTAGTATTGGGGTGAGTTTGAGGGTCCAGGCCTTTACTGAAGAAAATCATGCCCAGTAATGTGTTACTGTTATGGGATTAGTCTGTGAGCCTGGATGTCTGGACGAGGTTTTGAATGCTCAAAAATTTGTTCCAGGGTTACCATGGTCGAGTGGATAAGCGCCCGAGAAGTCGCACTTAAACCGCCATTATCGACTGAATGAAGCTCCTGGATGTCTGGATGTAGGTTTTGAATGCTCAAACATTTGTTACAGGGTTACCATTGGTCGAGTGGATTAGCGCCCGAGAAGTCGCACTTAAACCGGACAATATCGCCTGGATGTCTGGACTTAGGTTTTGAACGCTTAAAAATTTCTTCCAGGGTTACCATGGTCGAGTGGGAAAGCCTACGAGAAGTCACTCTTAACCCTGTCAAGATCATGCCCATAAAAGTTTAATAGTAATGGGTTGAATCTGTGGGCCCAGGCCTTTACTGAATAAATTCATGCCCAGTAATGTGTTGCTGTTATGGGGTTTGTCTGTGAGCCTGGATGTCTGGATTTAGGTTTTGAACGCTTAAAAATTTCTTCCAGGGTTAATATGGTCGAGTGGGAAAGCTTTACGAGAAGTCACACTTAACCCGCCAAGATCATGCCCTATTAGTGTTATAGTAATGGAGTGAGTTTGTGGGCCCAAGCCTTAAGGAAAACTGTAATACAGGGCCTTTACTGAATAAAATCATGCCCAGTAATGTGTTACTGTTATGGGGTTAGTCTGTGAGCCTGTATGTCTGGACGTAGGTTTTGAATGCTTGAATATTTCTTCCAGGGTTACCATGGTCGAGTGGGAAAGCCTACGAGAAGTCACTCTTAAACCCGCCAAGATAATGCCCATAATAGTGTTATAGTAATGGGGTGAGTTTGTGGGCTTCAGGCCTTACTGGGTTAAAAATGGTCAAGTGGGAAGGCCTTTACTGAATAAAACCCTGTCATGCCCAGTAATGTGTTACTGTTAATGGGGTTAGTCAAAACTGGGTCCAGGGCCTTTACTGAATAAAATCATGCCCAGTAATGTGTTACTGTTATGGGATTAGTCTGTGAGCCTGGATGTCTGGACGTAGGTTTTGAATGCTCAAAAATTTTCTTCCAGGGTTACCATGGTCGAGTGGATAAGCATCCGAGAAGTCGCACTTAAACCGCCATTATCGACTGGATGAAGCTCCTGGATGTCTGGATGTAGGTTTTGAACGCTCAAACATTTGTTACAGGGTTTCCATAGTCGAGTGGATTAGCGCCCGAGAAGTCGCACTTTAACCCGGACAATATCGCCTGGATGTCTGGACTTAGGTTTTGAACGCTTAAAAATTTCTTCCAGGGTTACCATGGTCGAGTGGGAAAGCCTACGAGAAGTCACTCTTAACCCTGTCAAGATCATGCCCATAAAAGTTTAATAGTAATGGGTTGAATCTGTGGACCCAGGCCTTTACTGAATAAAATTATGCCCAGTAATGTGTTGTTGTTATGGGGTTTGTCTGTGAGCCTGGATGTCTGGATTTAGATTTTGAACGCTTAAAAATTTCTTCCAGGGTAACCATGGTCGAGTGGGAAAGCTTACACGAAAAGTCAGACTTAAGTCGCCAAGATCATGCCCATAATAATGTTGTAGTATTGGGGAGTGAGTTGCTCAAATGGGTCCAGGCCTTTACTGAATAAAATCATGCCCAGTAATGTGTTAAACTGTTATGGGATTAGTCTGTGAGCCTGGATGTCTGGACTTAGGTTTTGAATGCTTGAAAATTTCTTCCAGGGTTACCATGGTCGAGTGGGAAAGCCTATGAGAAGTCACTTTAACCCTGTCAAGATCATGCCTTTTAAAGTTTTATAGTAATGGGTGAGTTTGTGGCCCAGGCCTTAAAGAAAACTGTAATACAGGGCCTTTACTGAATAAAATCATGCCCAGTAATGTGTTACTGTTATGGGGTTAGTCTGTGAGCCTGGATGTCTGGATTTAGATTTTGAACGCTTAAAAATTTCTTCCAGGGTAACCATGGTCGAGTGGGAAAGCCTACGAGAAGTCACACTTAAGTCGCCAAGATCATGCCCATAATAATGTTGTAGTATTGGGGTGAGTTTGTGGGTCCAGGCCTTTACTGAATAAAATCATGCCCAGTAATGTGTTACTGTTATGGGATTAGTCTGTGAGCCTGGATGTCTGGACGTAGGTTTTGAATGCTCAAAAATTTGTTCCAGGGTTACCATGGTCGAGTGGATAAGCGTCCGAGAAGTCGCACTTAAACCGGCCAATATCGACTGGATGAAGCGCCTGGATGTCTGGATGTAGGTTTTGAACGCCAAACATTTGTTACAGGGTTAATATGGTCGAAAGTGGATTAGCATGCCCGAGAAGTCGCACTTAAACCGGACAATATCGTCTGGATGTCTGGACTTAGGTTTTGAACGCTTAAAAATTTCTTCCAGGGTTACCATGGTCGAGTGGGAAAGCCTACGAGAAGTCACCCTTAACCCTGTCAAGATCATGCCCATAAAAGTTTAATAGTAATGGGTTGAATCTGTGGGCCCAGGCCTTTACTGAATAAAATCATGCCCAGTAATGTGTTGCTGTTATGGGGTTTGTCTGTGAGCCTGGATGTCTGGATTTAGGTTTTGAACGCTTAAAAATTTCTTCCAGGGTTAATATGGTCGAGTGGGAAAGCCTACGAGAAGTCACACTTAACCCGGCCAAGATCATGCCCCTATTAGTGTTATAGTAATGGAGTGAGTTTGTGGGCCCAAGCCTTAAGGAAAACTGTAATACAGGGCCTTTACTGAATAAAATCATGCCCAGTAATGTGTTACTGTTATGGGGTTAGTCTGTGATCCTGTATGTCTGGACGTAGGTTTTGAATGCTTGAATATTTCTTCCAGGGTTGCCATTGGTGAGTGGGAAAGACTACGAGAAGTCACACTTAAACCGCCAAGATCACGCCCATAATAGTGTTATAGTAATGGGGTGAGTCTGTGGCTCAGGCCTTTACTGAATAAAATAAACCCGACAAAGATCATGCCCTTGAAAGTGTTATAGTACTGGGGTGAGTTTGTGGCCCAGGCCTTGAAGAAAACTGTAATACAGGGCCTTTAGTGAATAAAATCATGCCCAGTAATGTCTTGCTGATATGGGGTTAGTCTAGAGCCTGGATATCTGGACGTAGTTTTTGAATGCTCAAATATTTGTTCCAGGGTTACCATGGTCGAGTGGATTAGCATCCAAAGAGTTGCACTTAAACCGGCCAATACTGCCTGGATGAAGCGTCTGGATGAAGCCTCTGGATGTCTGGACTTAGGTTTTGAACGCTTAAAAATTTCTTCCAGGGTTACCATGGTCGAGGGGGAAAGCCTATGAGAAGTCACTCTTAACCCTGTCAAGATCACGCCCTTTAAAGTGTTATAGTAGTACTGGGGTGAGTTTGTGGGCCCAGGCCTTGAAGAAAACTGTAATACAGGGCCTTTAGTGAATAAAATCATGCCCAGTAATGTCTTGCTGATATGGGGTTAGTCTAGAGCCTGGATATCTGGACGTAGGTTTTGAATGCTCAAATATTTGTTCCAGGGTTACCATGGTCGAGTGGATTAGCATCCAAAGAGTTGCACTTAAACCGGCCAATATCACCTGGATGAAGCCCCTGGATGTCTGGACTTAGGTTATGAACGCTTAAAAAATTCTTCCAGGGTTACCATGGTCGAGTGGGAAAGCCTATGAGAAGTCACTTTAACCCTGTCAAGATCATGCCCTTTAAAGTTTTATAGTAATGGGTTTGTGGGGCCCAGGCCTAAAGAAAACTGTAATAAAGGGCCTTTACTGAATAAAATCATGCCCAGTAATGTGTTACTGTTATGGGGTTAGTCTGTGAGCCTGGATGTCTGGATTTAGATTTTGAACTTTTAAAAATTTCTTCCAGGGTAACCATGGTCGAGTGGGAAAGCCTACGAGAAGTCACACTTAAGTCGCCAAGATCATGCCCATAATAATGTTGTAGTATTGGGGTGAGTTTGTGGGTCCAGGCCTTTACTGAATAAAATCATGCCCAGTAATGTGTTACTGTTATGGGGTTAGTCTGTGAGCCTGGATGTCTGGACGTAGGTTTTGAATGCTCAAAAATTTGTTCCAGGGTTACCATGGTTGAGTGGATTAGCATCCGAGAAGTCACACTTAAACCGCCAATATCGCCTGGATGAAGCGCCTGGTCGAAGCCCCTGGATGTCTGGACTTAGGTTTTGAATGCTTAAAAATTTCTTCCAGGGTTACCATGGTCGAGTGGGAAAGCCTATGAGAAGTCAGACTTAAGTCGCCAAGATCATGCCCATAATAATGTTGTAGTATTGGGGTGAGTTTGAGGGTCCAGGCCTTTACTGAAGAAAAAAATCATGCCCAGTAATGTGTTACTGTTATGGGATTAGTCTGTGAGCCTGGATGTCTGGACGTAGGTTTTGAATGCTCAAAAATTTGTTCCAGGGTTACCATGGTCGAGTGGATAAGCGCCCGAGAAGTCGCACTTAAAACCCGCCATTATCGACTGAATGAAGCTCCTGGATGTCTGGATGTAGGTTTTGAATGCTCAAACATTTGTTACAGGGTTACCATTGTCGAGTGGATTAGCGTCCGAGAAGTCGCACTTAAACCGGACAATATCGCCTGGATGTCTGGACTTAGGTTTTGAACACTTAAAAATTTCTTCCAGGGTTACCATGGTCGAGTGGGAAAGCCTACGAGAAGGCACTCTTAACCCTGTCAAGCTCATGCCCATAAAAGTTTAATAGTAGTAATGGGTTGAATCTGTGGGCCCAGGCCTTTACTGAATAAATTCATGCCCAGTAATGTGTTGTAATGTTATGGGGTTTGTCTGTGAGCCTGGATGTCTGGATTTAGGTTTTGAACGCTTAAAAATTTCTTCCAGGGTTAATATTGTCGAGTGGGAAAGCCTACGAGAAGTCACACTTAACCCGGCCAAGATCATGCCCCTATTAGTGTTATAGTAATGGAGTGAGTTTGTGGGCCCAAGCCTTAAGGAAAACTGTAATACAGGGCCTTTACTGAATAAAATCATGCCCAGTAATGTGTTACTGTTATGGGGTTAGTCTGTGAGCCTGTATGTCTGGACGTAGGTTTTGAATGCTTGAATATTTCTTCCAGGGTTACCATGGTTGTCGGAGTGAAGTCGAAACCGCCTATCGCTGAGAAGTCACTTAGGTTTTGAACGCTTAACCCAGGGTGGTCAAGATCATGCCCTTTAAAGTTTTATAGTAATGGGGTGAGTTTGTGGCCCCAGGCCTTAAAGAAAACTGTAATACAGGGCCTTTACTGAATAAAATCATGCCCAGTAATGTGTTACTGTTATGGGGTTAGTGGCCCAGTTTATGGGTCCAGGCCTTTACTGAATAAAATCATGCCCAGTAATGTGTTACTGTTATGGGATTAGTCTGTGAGCCTGGATGTCTGGACGTAGGTTTTGAATGCTCAAAAATTTTCTTCCAGGGTTACCATGGTCGAGTGGATAAGCATCCGAGAAGTCGCACTTAAACCGCCATTATCGACTGGATGAAGCTCCTGGATGTCTGGATGTAGGTTTTGAACGCTCAAACATTTGTTACAGAGTTTCCATAGTCGAGTGGATTAGCCCAGTAATGAAGTCGCACTTAACCCGGACAATATCGCCTGGATGTCTGGACTTAGGTTTTGAACGCTTAAAAATTTCTTCCAGGGTTACCATGGTCGAGTGGGAAAGCCTACGAGAAGTCACTTTAACCCTGTCAAGATCATGCCCATAAAAGTTTAATAGTAATGGGTTGAATCTGTGGACCCAGGCCTTTACTGAATAAAATTATGCCCAGTAATGTGTTGTTGTTATGGGGTTTGTTGTCTGTGAGCCTGGATGTCTGGATTTAGATTTTGAACGCTTAAAAATTTCTTCCAGGGTAACCATGGTCGAGTGGGAAAGCCTACGAAAAGTCAGACTTAAGTCGCCAAGATCGCCCCATAATAATGTTGTAGTATTGGGGTGAGTTTGTGGGTCTAGGCCTTTACTGAATAAAATCATGCCCAGTAATGTGTTGCTGTTATGGGATTAGTCTGTGAGCCTGGATGTCTGGATTTAGGTTTAGAAAGCTTGAATATTTCTTCCAGGGTTACCATGGTCGAGTGGGAAAGCCTATGAGAAGTCACTCTTAACCCTGTCAAGATCATGCCTTTAAAGTTTTATAGTAATGGGTGAGTTTGTGGCCCAGGCCTTAAAGAAAAAACTGTAATAAAGGGCCTTTACTGAATAAAATCATGCCCAGTAATGTGTTACTGTTATGGGGTTAGTCTGTGAGCCTGGATGTCTGGATTTAGATTTTGAACGTTTAAAAATTTCTTCCAGGGTAACCATGGTCGAGTGGGAAAGCCTACGAGAAGTCACACTTAAGTCGGCCAAGATCATGCCCATAATAATGTTGTAGTATTGGGGTGAGTTTGTGGGTCCAGGCCTTTACTGAATAAAATCATGCCCAGTAATGTGTTACTGTTATGGGATTAGTCTGTGAGCCTGGATGTCGGGACGTAGGTTTTGAATGCTCAAAAATTTGTTCCAGGGTTACCATGGTCGAGTGGATAAGCGTCCGAGAAGTCGCACTTAAACCGGCCAATATCGACTGGATGAAGCGCCTGGATGTCTGGATGTAGGTTTTGAACGCTCAAACATATGTTACAGGGTTAATATGGTCGAGTGGATTAGCGTCCGAGAAGTCGCACTTAAACCGGACAATATCGTCTGGATGTCTGGACTTAGGTTTTGAACGCTTAAAAATTTCTTCCAGGGTTACCATGGTCGAGTGGTAAAGCCTACGAGAAGTCACCCTTAACCCTGTCAAGATCATGCCCATAAAAGTTTAATAGTAATGGGTTGAATCTGTGGGCCCAGGCCTTTACTGAATAAAATCATGCCCAGTAATGTGTTGCTGTTATGGGGTTTGTCTGTGAGCCTGGATGTCTGGATTTAGGTTTTGAACGCTTAAAAATTTCTTCCAGGGTTAATATGGTCGAGTGGGAAAGCCTACGAGAAGTCACACTTAACCCGCCAAGATCATGCCCCATTAGTGTTATAGTAATGGAGTGAGTTTGTGGGCCCAAGCCTTAAGGAAAACTGTAATACAGGGCCTTTACTGAATAAAATCATGCCCAGTAATGTGTTACTGTTATGGGGTTAGTCTGTGAGCCTGTATGTCTGGACGTAGGTTTTGAATGCTTGAATTTTTCTTCCAGGGTTGCCATTGTTGAGTGGGAAAGACTACGAGAAGTCACACTTAAACCGGCCAAGATCACGCCCATAATAGTGTTATAGTAATGGGGTGAGTCTGTGGGCTCAGGCCTTTACTGAATAAAATAAACCCGACGAAGATCATGCCCTTGAAAGTGTTATAGTACTGGGGTGAGTTTGTGGGCCCAGGCCTTGAAGAAAACTGTAATACAGGGCCTTTAGTGAATAAAATCATGCCCAGTAATGTCTTGCTGTTATGGGGTTAGTCTAGAGCCTGGATATCTGGACGTAGGTTTTGAATGCTCAAATATTTGTTCCAGGGTTACCATGGTCGAGTGGATTAGCATCCAAAGAGTTGCACTTAAAACGGCCAATATCGCCTGGATGAAGGCCCTGGATGTCTGGACTCAGGTTTTGAACGCTTAAAAATTTCTTCCAGGGTTAATATGGTCGAGTGGGAAAGCCTACGAGAAGTCACACTTAACCCGGCCAAGATCATGCCCCTATTAGTGTTATAGTAATGGAGTGAGTTTGTGGGCCCAAGCCTTAAGGAAAACTGTAATACAGGGCCTTTACTGAATAAAATCATGCCCAGTAATGTGTTACTGTTATGGGGTTAGTCTGTGAGCCTGGATGTCTGGACCTAGGTTTTGAACGCTTAAAAATTTCTTCCAGGGTTACCATGGTCGAGTGGGAAAGCCTACGAGAAGTCACACTTAACCCGCCAAGATCACGCCTTTATAGTGTCATAGTAATCGGTGAGTCTGTGGGCTCAGGCCTTTACTGAATAAAATAAACCCGACACAAAGATCATGCCCATGAAAGTGTTATAGTACTGGGGTGAGTTTGTGGGCCCAGGCCTTGAAGAAAACTGTAATACAGGGCCTTTAGTGAATAAAATCATGCCCAGTAATGTCTTGCTGTTATGGGGTTAGTCTAGAGCCTGATATCTGGACGTAGGTTTTGAATGCTCAAATATTTGTTCCAGGGTTACCATGGTCGAGTGGATTAGCATCCAAAGAGTTGCACTTAAACCGCCAATATCGCCTGGATGAAGCGCCTGGATGAAGGCCCTGGATGTCTGGACTTAGGTTTTGAACGCTTAAAAATTTCTTCCAGGGTTACCATGGTCGAGTGGGAAAGCCTATGAGAAGTCACTCTTAACCCTGTCAAGATCATGCCCTTTAAAGTTTTATAGTAATGGGTGAGTTTGTGGGCCCAGGCCTTAAAGAAAACTGTAACACAGGGCCTTTACTGAATAAAATCATGCCCAGTAATGTGTTACTGTTATGGGATTAGTCTGTGAGCCTGGATGTCTGGACGTAGGTTTTGAATGCTCAAAAATTTGTTCCAGGGTTACCATGGTCGAGTGGATACGAGAAGTCACACTTAAGTCGCACTTAAACCGCCAATATTGACTGGATGAAGCGCCTGGATGTCTGGATGTAGGTTTTGAACGCTCAAACATTTGTTACAGGGTTACCATGGTCGAGTGGATTAGCGTCCGAGAAGTCGCACTTCAACCGGACAATATCGCCTGGATGTCTGGACTTAGGTTTTGAACGCTTAAAAATTTCTTCCAGGGTTACCATGGTCGAGTGGGAAAGCCTACGAGAAGTCACTTTAACCCTGTCAAGATCATGCCCATAAAAGTTTAATAGTAATGGGTTGAATCTGTGGGCCCAGGCCTTTACTGAATAAAATCATGCCCAGTAATGTGTTGCTGTTATGGGGTTTGTCTGTGAGCCTGGATGTCTGGATTTAGGTTTTGAACGCTTAAAAATTTCTTCCAGGGTTAATATGGTCGAGTGGGAAAGCTTACGAGAAGTCACACTTAACCCGCCAAGATCATGCCCCTATTAGTGTTATAGTAATGGAGTGAGTTTGTGGGCCCAAGCCTTAAGGAAAACTGTAATACAGGGCCTTTACTGAATAAAATCATGCCCAGTAATGTGTTACTGTTATGGGGTTAGTCTGTGAGCCTGGATGTCTGGACCTAGGTTTTGAACGCTTAAAAATTTCTTCCAGGGTTACCATGGTCGAGTGGGAAAGCTTCACGAGAAGTCACACTTAACCGCCAAGATCACGCCCATTTATAGTGTCATAGTAATCGGGTGAGTCTGTGGGCTCAGGCCTTTACTGAATAAAATAAACCCGACAAAGATCATGCCCATGAAAGTGTTATAGTACTGGGGTGAGTTTGTGGCCCAGGCCTTGAAGAAAACTGTAATACAGGGCCTTTAGTGAATAAAATCATGCCCAGTAATGTCTTGCTGTTATGGGGTTAGTCTAGAGCCTGGATATCTGGACGTAGGTTTTGAATGCTCAAATATTTGTTCCAGGGTTACCATGGTCGAGTGGATTAGCATCCAAAGAGTTGCACTTAAACCGCCAATATCGCCTGGATGAAGCGCCTGGATGAAGCCCTGGATGTCTGGACTTAGGTTTTGAACGCTTAAAAATTTCTTCCAGGGTTACCATGGTCGAGTGGGAAAGCCTATGAGAAGTCACTCTTAACCCTGTCAAGATCATGCCCTTTAAAGTTTTATAGTAATGGGGTGAGTTTGTGGCCCAGGCCTTAAAGAAAACTGTAATACAGGGCCTTTACTGAATAAAATCATGCCCAGTAATGTGTTACTGTTATGGGGTTAGTCTGTGAGCCTGGATGTCTGGATTTAGATTTTGAACGCTTAAAAATTTCTTCCAGGGTAACCATGGTCGAGTGGGAAAGCCTACGAGAAGTCACACTTAAGTCGCCAAGATCATGCCCATAATAATGTTATAGTATTGGGGTGAGTTTGTGGGTCCAGGCCTTTACTGAATAAAATCATGCCCAGTAATGTGTTACTGTTATGGATTAGTCTGTGAGCCTGGATGTCTGGACGTAGGTTTTGAATGCTCAAAAATTTGTTCCAGGGTTACCATGGTCGAGTGGATAAGCGCCCGAGAAGTCGCACTTAAACCGCCAATATCGACTGGATGAAGCGCCTGGATGTCTGGATGTAGGTTTTGAACGCTCAAACATTTGTTACAGGGTTACCATGGTCGAGTGGATTAGCGCCCGAGAAGTCGCACTTTGAACCGGACAATATCGCCTGGATGTCTGGTCTGGACTTAGGTTTTGAACGCTTAAAAATTTCTTCCAGGGTTACCATGGTCGAGTGGGAAAGCTTCACGAGAAGTCACTCTTAACCCTGTCAAGATCATGCCCATAAAAGTTTAATAGTAATGGGTTGAATCTGTGGGCCCAGGCCTTTACTGAATAAAATCATGCCCAGTAATGTGTTGCTGTTATGGGGTTTGTCTGTGAGCCTGGATGTCTGGATTTAGGTTTTGAACGCTTAAAAATTTCTTCCAGGGTTAATATGGTCGAGTGGGAAAGCTTACGAGAAGTCACACTTAACCCGCCAAGATCATGCCCCTATTAGTGTTATAGTAATGGAGTGAGTTTGTGGGCCCAAGCCTTAAGGAAAACTGTAATACAGGGCCTTTACTGAATAAAATCATGCCCAGTAATGTGTTACTGTTATGGGGTTAGTCTGTGAGCCTGGATGTCTGGACCTAGGTTTTGAACGCTTAAAAATTTCTTCCAGGGTTAACATGGTCGAGTGGGAAAGTTTCCGAGAAGTCACACTTAAACCGCCAAGATCACAAGTCATAGTAATCACGAGTCTGTGGGCTCAGGCCTTTACTGAAGTAAACCCGTCAAAGTAATGCGGAAAGTGAGTCTGTCTCAGGGGCCCAGGCCTTGAAGAAAACTGTAAACAGGGCCTTTAGTGAAAAAATCATGCCCAGTAAAGTCTTGCTGTTATAAAGTCTGGAGCCTGAGTTTCTGGACCCAGGCCTTGAAAGCTCAAAACTGTGTTACAGGGCCTTTACTGAATAAAATCATGCCCAGTAATGTGTTGCTGTTATGGGGTTAGTCTGTGAGCCTGGATGTCTGGACTTAGATTTTGAACGCTTTGAAAAATTTCTTCCAGGGTTACCATGGTCGAGTGGGAAAGCCTACGAGAAGTCACACTTAACCCGCCAAGATCATGCCCCATAAGTGTTATAGTAATGGGGTGAGTATTGGGGCCCAAGCCTTGAAAACTGTAATACAGGGCCTTTACTGAATAAAATCATGCCCAGTAATGTGTTACTGTTATGGGGTTAGTCTGTGAGCCTGGATGTCTGGACGTAGGTTTTGAATGCTTGAAAATTTCTTCCAGGGTTACCATGGTCGAGTGGGAAAGCCTACGAGAAGTCACACTTAAACCGCCAAGATCATGCCCATAATAGTGTTATAGTAATGGGGTGAGTCTGTGGGCTCAGGCCTTTACTGAATAAAATAAACCCGACAAAGATCATGCCCTTGAAAGTGTTATAGTACTGGGGTGAGTTTGTGGGCCCAGGCCTTGAAGAAAACTGTAATACAGGGCCTTTAGTGAATAAAATCATGCCCAGTAATGTCTTGCTGTTATGGGGTTAGTCTAGAGCCTGGATATCTGGACGTAGGTTTTGAATGCTCAAATATTTGTTCCAGGGTTACCATGGTCGAGTGGATTAGCATCCAAAGAGTTGCACTTAAACCGGCCAATATCGCCTGGATGAAGCGCCTGGATGAAGGCCCTGGATGTCTGGACTTAGGTTTTGAACGCTTAAAAATTTCTTCCAGGGTTACCATGGTCGAGTGGGAAAGCCTATGAGAAGTCACTCTTAACCCTGTCAAGATCATGCCCATTAAAGTTTTATAGTAATGGGGTGAGTTTGTGGGCCCAGGCCTTAAAGAAAACTGTAGGGCCTTTACTGAATAAAATCATGCCCAGTAATGTGTTACTGTTATGGGGTTAGTCTGTGAGCCTGGATGTCTGGATTTAGATTTTGAACGCTTAAAAATTTCTTCCAGGGTTAATCATGGTCGAGTGGGAAAGCCTACGAGAAGTCACACTTAAGTCGCCAAGATCATGCCCATAATAATGTTGTAGTATTGGGGTGAGTTTGTGGGCCCAGGCCTTTACTGAATAAAAATCATGCCCAGTAATGTGTTACTGTTATGGGATTAGTCTGTGAGCCTGGATGTCTGGACGTAGGTTTTGAATGCTCAAAAATTTGTTCCAGGGTTACCATGGTCGAGTGGATAAGCCTACCGAGAAGTCGCACTTAAACCGCCATTATCGACTGGATGAAGCGCCTGGATGTCTGGACAAAGTAGCCCCTGAATGTCTATAGTATTTGTTGAAGGCTTACCATGGTTTGTTACAGGGAACCGCCCATGGTCGAGTGGATTAAAATCAAGCCGATGTCTGGACTTAGGTTTTGAACGCTTAAAATTTCTTCCAGGGTTACTATGGTCGATGGGAAAGCTTATGAGAAGTCACTGATGAAGCCCTGGATGTCTGGATGTAGGTTTTGAAGTAATGGGTTGAATATGTGTTACCAGGGTTACCTTGGTACTGAATAAAATCATCCAAAGAGTTGCAGTTAAACGGTGTTATCGCTGGATAAGCGCCTAGATGAAGCCTGGATGTCTGGACTTAGGTTTTGAACGCTTAAAAATTTCTTCCAGGGTTACCATGGTCGAGTGGGAAAGCCTTTATGAGAAGTCACACTTAACCCTGCAAAGATCATGCCCTTTAAAGTGTTATAGTACTGGGGTGAGTTTGTGGCCCAGGCCTTGAAGAAAACTGTAATACAGGGCCTTTAGTGAATAAAATCATGCCCAGTAATGTCTTGCTGTTATGGGGTTAGTCTAGAGCCTGGATATCTGGACGTAGGTTTTGAATGCTCAAATATTTGTTCCAGGGTTACCATGGTCGAGTGGATTAGCATCCAAAGAGTTGCACTTAAACCGCCAATATTGCCTGGATGAAGCATCTGGAAGAAGCCTCTGGATGTCTGGACTTAGGTTTTGAACGCTTAAAAATTTCTTCCAGGGTTACCATGGTCGAGTGGGAAAGCTTGGATGAGAAGTCACTTTAACCCTGTCAAGATCATGCCCTTTAAAGTGTTATAGTACTGGGGTGAGTTTGTGGGCCCAGGCCTTGAAGAAAACTGTAATACAGGGCCTTTAGTGAATAAAATCATGCCCAGTAATGTCTTGCTGATATGGGGTTAGTCTAGAGCCTGGATATCTGGACGTAGTTTTTGAATGCTCAAATATTTGTTCCAGGGTTACTATGGTCGAGTGGATTAGCATCCAAAGAGTTGCACTTAAACCGGCCAATATTGCCTGGATGAAGCGTCTGGATGAAGCCTCTGGATGTCTGGACTTAGGTTTTGAACGCTTAAAAATTTCTTCCAGGGTTACCATGGTCGAGGGGGAAAGCCTATGAGAAGTCACTCTTAACCCTGTCAAGATCACGCCCTTTAAAGTGTTATAGTACTGGGGTGAGTTTGTGGGCCCAGGCCTTGAAGAAAACTGTAATACAGGGCCTTTAGTGAATAAAATCATGCCCAGTAATGTCTTGCTGATATGGGGTTAGTCTAGAGCCTGGATATCTGGATGTAGGTTTTGAATGCTCAAATATTTGTTCCAGGGTTACCATGGTCGAGTGGATTAGCATCCAAAGAGTTGCACTTAAACCGGCCAATATCACCTGGATGAAGCCCCTGGATGTCTGGACTTAGGTTATGAACGCTTAAAAAATTCTTCCAGGGTTACCATGGTCGAGTGGGAAAGCCTATGAGAAGTCACTTTTAACCCTGTCAAGATCATGCCCTTTAAAGTTTTATAGTAATGGGGTGAGTTTGTGGGCCCAGGCCTAAAGAAAACTGTAATACAGGGCCTTTACTGAATAAAATCATGCCCAGTAATGTGTTACTGTTATGGGGTTAGTCTGTGAGCCTGGATGTCTGGATTTAGATTTTGAACGCTTAAAAATTTCTTCCAGGGTAACCATGGTCGAGTGGGAAAGCCTTTACGAGAAGTCACACTTAAGTCGCCACGATCATGCCCATAATAATGTTGTAGTATTGGGGTGAGTTTGTGGGTCCAGGCCTTTACTGAATAAAATCATGCCCAGTAATGTGTTACTGTTATGGGATTAGTCTGTGAGCCTGGATGTCTGGACGTAGGTTTTGAATGCTCAAAAATTTGTTCCAGGGTTACCATGGTTGAGTGGATTAGCATCCGAGAAGTCACACTTAAACCGCCAATATCGCCTGGATGAAGCGCCTGGTCGAAGCCCCTGGATGTCTGGACTTAGGTTTTGAATGCTTAAAAATTTCTTCCAGGGTTACCATGGTCGAGTGGGAAAGCCTATGAGAAGTCACACTTAAGTCGGCAAGATCATGCCCATAATAATGTTGTAGTATTGGGGTGAGTTTGTGGGTCCAGGCCTTTACTGAATAAAATCATGCCCAGTAATGTGTTACTGTTATGGGATTAGTCTGTGAGCCTGGATGTCTGGACGTAGGTTTTGAATGCTCAAAAATTTGTTCCAGGGTTACCATGGTCGAGTGGATAAGCGCCCGAGAAGTCGCACTTAAACCGCCAAGATCGACTGAATGAAGCTCCTGGATGTCTGGATGTAGGTTTTGAATGCTCAAACATTTGTTACAGGGTTACCATGGTCGAGTGGATTAGCGCCCAGAAGTCGCACTTAAACCGGACAATATCGCCTGGATGTCTGGACTTAGGTTTTGAACGCTTAAAAATTTCTTCCAGGGTTACCATGGTCGAGTGGGAAAGCCTACGAGAAGTCACTCTTAACCCTGTCAAGATCATGCCCATAAAAGTTTAATAGTAATGGGTTGAATCTGTGGCCCAGGCCTTTACTGAATAAAATCATGCCCAGTAATGTGTTGCTGTTATGGGGTTTGTCTGTGAGCCTGGATGTCTGGATTTAGGTTTTGAACGCTTAAAAATTTCTTCCAGGGTTAATATGGTCGAGTGGGAAAGCTCACGAAGAAGTCACACTTAACCCGGCCAAGATCATGCCCCTTATTAGTGTTATAGTAATGGAGTGAGTTTGTGGGCCCAAGCCTTAAGGGAAAACTGTAATACAGGCCTTTACTGAATAAAATCATGCCCAGTAATGTGTTACTGTTATGGGGTTAGTCTGTGAGCCTGGATGTCTGGACGTAGGTTTTGAATGCTTGAATATTTCTTCCAGGGTTACCATGGTCGAGTGGGAAAGCTCTACGAGAAGTCACACTTAAACCGCCAAGATCATGCCCATAATAGTGTTATAGTAATGGGGTGAGTCTGTGGGTCCAGGCCTTTACTGAATAAAATCATGCCCACAAAGATCATGCCCTGTTAGTGTTATAGTACTGGGGTGAGTTTGTGGGACCCAGGCCTTGAAGAAAACTGTAATACAGGGCCTTTAGTGAATAAAATCATGCCCAGTAATGTCTTGCTGTTATGGGGTCTAGAGCCTGGATATCTGGACGTAGGTTTTGAATGCTCAAATATTTGTTCCAGGGTTACCATGGTCGAGTGGATTAGCATCCAAAGAGTTGCACTTAAACCGGCCAATATCGCCTGGATGAAGCCTCTGGATGTCTGGACTTAGGTTTTGAACGCTTAAAAATTTCTTCCAGGGTTACCATGGTCGAGTGGGAAAGCCTATGAGAAGTCACTCTTAACCCTGTCAAGATCATGCCCTTAAAAGTTTTATAGTAATGGGGTGAGTTTGTGGGCCCAGGCCTTAAAGAAAACTGTAATACAGGGCCTTTACTGAATAAAATCATGCCCAGTAATGTGTTACTGTTATGGGGTTAGTCTGTGAGCCTGGATGTCTGGATTTAGGTTTTGAACGCTTAAAAATTTCTTCCAGGGTTACCATGGTCGAGTGGGAAAGCCTACGAGAAGTCACACTTAACCCTGTCAAGATCATGCCCATAATAGTGTTATAGTAATGGGGTGAGTTTGTGGGCTCAGGCCTTTACTGAATAAAATAATGCCTGGTGTTACTGAGAGTGAATTAAAAAGGATCATGCCCAGTTTTGAAATGTGTTAATGTTATGGGGTTAGTCTTGTGGGAAAGCCTTGAAGAAAACTGGACGTAGGGCCTTTAATGATCAAAAATTTGTTCCAGGGTAATGGATCTTCCAAAAAAAATTATGGCCAATTAGATCTGGAGCCTGGATGTCTGGACGTAGGTTTTGAATGCTTGAATATTTGTTCCAGGGTTACCATGGTCGAGTGGATTAGCATAAGTCACAAAGAGTTGCACTTAAACCGCCAATATCATGCTGGATGAAGCCTGTAATGAAGTCTGGACTGGCCTTAGTTTTGAACGCTTTAAAAATTTCTTCCAGGGTTACCATGGTCGAGTGGGAAAGCCTATGAGAAGTCACTCTTAACCCTGTCAAGATCATGCCCTTAAAGTTTTATAGTAATGGGGTGAGTTTGTGGGATATTGGACAGGCCTTAAAGAAAACTTTGTAATACAGGGTTACCATTTACTGAATAAAATCATGCCCAGTAATGTGTTACTGTTATGGGGTTAGTCTGTGAGCCTGGATGTCTGGATTTAGGTTTTGAACGCTTAAAAATTTCTTCCAGGGTTACCATGGTCGAGTGGGAAAGCCTACGAGAAGTCACACTTAAGTCGCCAAGATCATGCCCATAATAATGTTGTAGTATTGGGGTGAGTTTGTGGTCCAGGCCTTTACTGAATAAAATCATGCCCAGTAATGTGTTACTGTTATGGGATTAGTCTGTGAGCCTGGATGTCTGGACGTAGGTTTTGAATGCTCAAAAATTTGTTCCAGGGTTACCATGGTCGAGTGGATAAGCCGCCCGAGAAGTCGCACTTAAACCGCCAATATCCAATATCGACTGGATGAAGCGCCTGGATGTCTGGATGTAGGTTTTGAACGCTCAAACATTTGTTACAGGGTTACCATGGTCGAGTGGATTAGCGCCCGAGAAGTCGCACTTAAACCGGAATATCGCCTGGATGTCTGGACTTAGGTTTTGAACGCTTAAAAATTTCTTCCAGGGTTACTATGGTCGAGTGGGAAAGCCTACGAAAGTCACTCTTAACCCTGTTAAGATCATGCCCATAAAAGTTTAATAGTAATGGGTTGAAATCTGTGGGCCCAGGCCTTTACTGAATAAAATCATGCCCAGTAATGTGTTGCTGTTATGGGGTTTGTCTGTGAGCCTGGATGTCTGGATTTAGGTTTTGAACGCTTAAAAATTTCTTCCAGGGTTAATATGGTCGAGTGGGAAAGCCTACGAGAAGTCACACTTAACCCGCCAAGATCATGCCCCCATTAGTGTTATAGTAATGGAGTGAGTTTGTGGGCCCAAGCCTTAAGGAAAACTGTAATACAGGGCCTTTACTGAATAAAATCATGCCCAGTAATGTGTTACTGTTATGGGGTTAGTCTGTGAGCCTGTATGTCTGGACGAGGTTTTGAATGCTTGAAAATTTCTTCCAGGGTTGCCATTGTTGAGTGGGAAAGACTATGAGAAGTCACACTTAAACCGGCCAAGATCACGCCCATAATAGTGTTATAGTAATGGGGTGAGTCTGTGGCTCAGGCCTTTACTGAATAAAATAAACCCACAAAGATCATGCCCTTGGAAAGTGTTATAGTACTGGGGTGAGTTTGTGGCCCAGGCCTTGAAGAAAACTGCAATACAGGGC
>NW_025048634.1:0-66491 GCF_018831695.1 Puntigrus tetrazona
TTTGAATGCTCAAAAATTTGTTCCAGGGTTACCATGTAGTCGAGTGGATAAGCGTCAGAAGTCGCTTAAACCGGCCAATACTCGACTGGATAAAGGTTTTGGGCAGCTCAAACATTTGTTACAGGGTTACCATGGTCGAGTGGATTAGCGTCGAGAAGTCGCACTTTAACCAGACAATATCGCCTGGATGTCTGGACTTAGGTTTTGAGCGGCTTAAAAATTTCTTCCAGGGTTACCATGGTCGAGTGGGAAAGCCCTCACGAGAAGTCACTCTTAACCCTGTCAAGATCATGCCCATAAAAGTTTAATAGTAATGAGTTGAATCTGTGGGCCCAGGCCTTTACTGAATAAAATCATGCCCAGTAATGTGTTGCTGTTATGGGGTTTGTCTGTGAGCCTGTATATCTGGACGTAGGTTTTGAATGCTTGAATATTTCTTCCAGGGTTCCCATTGTTGAGTGGGAAAGACTACGAGAAGTCACACTTAAACCGGCCAAGATCATGCCCATAATAGTGTTATAGTAATGGGGTGAGTCTGTGGGCTCAGGCCTTTACTGAATAAAATAAACCCGACAAAGATCATGCCCTTGAAAGTGTTATAGTACTGGGGTGAGTTTGTGGGCCCAGGCATTGAAGAAAACTGTAATACAGGGCCTTTAGTGAATAAAATCATGCCCAGTAATGTCTTGCTGTTATGGGGTTAGTCTAGAGCCTGGATATCTGGACGTAGGTTTTGAATGCTCAAATATTTGTTCCTGGGTTACCATGGTCGAGTGGATTAGCATCCAAAGAGTTGCACTTAAACCGGCCAATATTGCCTGGATGAAGCGTCTGGATGAAGCCTCTGGATGTCTGGACTTAGGTTTTGAACTGCTTAAAAATTTCTTCCAGGGTTACCATGGTCGAGTGGGAAAGCCTATGAGAAGTCACTCTTAACCCTGTCAAGATCATGCCCTTTAAAGTTTTATAGTAATGGGTGAGTTTGTGGGCCCAGGCCTTAAAGAAAACTGTTATTACAGGGCCTTTACTGAATAAAATCATGCCCAGTAATGTGTTACTGTTATGGGGTTAGTCTGTGAGCCTGGATGTCTGGATTTAGATTTTGAACGTTTAAAAATTTCTTCCAGGGTAACCATGGTCGAGTGGGAAAGCCTACGAGAAGTCACACTTAAGTCGGCCAAGATCATGCCCATAATAATGTTGTAGTATTGGGGTGAGTTTGTAGGTCAGGCCTTTACTGAATAAAATCATGCCCAGTAATGTGTTACTGTTATGGGATTAGTCTGTGAGCCTGGATGTCTGGACGTAGGTTTTGAATGCTCAAAAATTTGTTCCAGGGTTACCATGGTCGAGTGGATAAGCGTCCGAGAAGTCGCACTTAAACGGCCAATATCGACTGGATGAAGCGCCTGGATGTCTGGATGTAGGTTTTGAGCGCTCAAACATTTGTTACAGGGTTACCATGGTCGAGTGGATTAGCGTCAGAAGTCGCACTTTAACCGGACAATATCGCCTGGATGTCTGGACTTAGGTTTTGAGCGTTAAAAATTTCTTCCAGGGTTACCATGGTCGAGTGGGAAAGCCTACGAGAAGTCACTCTTAACCCTGTCAAGATCATGCCCATAAAAGTTTAATAGTAATGGGGTTGAATCTGTGGGCCCAGGCCTTTACTGAATAAAATCATGCCCAGTAATGTGTTGCTGTTATGGGGTTTGTCTGTGAGCCTGGATGTCTGGATTTAGGTTTTGAGCGCTTAAAAATTTCTTCCAGGGTTAATATGGTCAGTGGGAAAGCCTACGAGAAGTCACATAACCGGCCAAGATCATGCCCCTATTAGTGTTATAGTAATGGAGTGAGTTTGTGGGCCCAAGCCTTAAGGAAAACTGTAATACAGGGCCTTTACTGAATAAAATCATGCCCAGTAATGTGTTACTGTTATGGGGTTAGTCTGTGAGCCTGTATATCTGGACGTAGGTTTTGAATGCTTGAATATTTCTTCCAGGGTTCCCATTGTTGAGTGGGAAAGACTACGAGAAGTCACACTTAAACCGGCCAAGATCATGCCCATAATAGTGTTATAGTAATGGGGTGAGTCTGTGGGCTCAGGCCTTTACTGAATAAAATAAACCCGACAAAGATCATGCCCTTGAAAGTGTTATAGTACTGGGGTGAGTTTGTGGGCCCAGGCATTGAAGAAAACTGTAATACAGGGCCTTTAGTGAATAAAATCATGCCCAGTAATGTCTTGCTGTTATGGGGTTAGTCTAGAGCCTGGATATCTGGACGTAGGTTTTGAATGCTCAAATATTTGTTCCAGGGTTACCATGGTCGGAGTGGATTAGCATCAAAGAGTTGCACTTAAACCGGCCAATATCGCCTGGATGAAGCGCCTGGATGAAGGCCCTGGATGTCTGGACTTAGGTTTTGAGCGGCTTAAAAATTTCTTCCAGGGTTACCATGGTGAGTGGGAAAGCCTATGAGAAGTCACTCTTAACCCTGTCAAGATCATGCCCATAAGTTTTATATAATGTTGTGAGTATGTGGGGGTGAGTTTGAAAACTGTAATACAGGCCTTTACTGAATAAAATCATGCCCAGTAATGTGTTACTGTTATGGGGATTAGTCTGTGAGCCTGGATGTCTGGACGTAGGTTTTGAATGCTCAAAAATTTGTTCCAGGGTTACCATGGTGTTGAGTGGATAAGCGTCCGAGAAGTCGCACTTAAACCGCCAATAGATCGACTGGATAAAGGTTTTGAGCGCTCAAACATTTTGTTACAGGGTTAACATGGTCGAGTGGATTAGCGTCCGAGAGAAGTCGCACTTTAACCAGACAATATCGCCTGGATGTCTGGACTTAGGTTTTGAGCGCTTAAAAATTTCTTCCAGGGTTACCATGGTCGAGTGGGAAAGCCTCGAGAAGTCACTCTTAACCCTGTCAAGATCATGCCCATAATAATGTTGTAGTATTGGGGTGAGTTTGTGGGCCCAGGCCTTTACTGAAGAAAATCATGCCCAGTAATGTTATGTTACTGTTATGGGATTAGTCTGTGAGCCTGGATGTCTGGATTTAGGTTTTGAATGCTCAAAAATTTGTTCCAGGGTTAATATTGTCGAGTGGGAAAGCCTACGAGAAGTCACACTTAACCCGGCCAAGATCATGCCCCTATTAGTGTTATAGTAATGGAGTGAGTTTGTGGGCCCAAGCCTTAAAGAAAACTGTAATACAGGGCCTTTACTGAATAAAATCATGCCCAGTAATGTGTTACTGTTATGGGGTTAGTCTGTGAGCCTGGATGTCTGGACGTAGGTTTTGAATGCTTAAAAATTTCTTCCAGGGTTACCATGGTCGAGTGGGAAAGCCTATGAGAAGTCACTCTTAACCATGTCAAGATAATGCCCTTTAAAGTTTTATAGTAATGGGGTGAGTTTGTGGGCCCAGGCCTTAAAGAAAACTGTAATACAGGGCCTTTACTGAATAAAATCATGCCCAGTAATGTGTTACTGTTATGGGGTTAGTCAGTTTGTGGGTCCAGGCCTTTACTGAATAAAATCATGCCCAGTAATGTGTTACTGTTATGGGATTAGTCTGTGAGCCTGGATGTCTGGACGTAGGTTTTGAATGCTCAAAAATTTGTTCCAGGGTTACCATGGTCGAGTGGATAAGCATCCGAGAAGTCGCACTTAAACCGGCCATTATCGACTGGATGAAGCACCTGGATGTCTGGATGTAGGTTTTGAACGCTCAAACATTTGTTACAGGGTTACCATGGTCGAGTGGATTAGCGTCCGAGAAGTCGCACTTAAACCGGACAATATCGCCTGGATGTCTGGACTTAGGTTTTGAAGCGGCAAAAATTTCTTCCAGGGTTACCATGGTCGAGTGGGAAAGCCTACGAGAAGTCACTCTTAACCCTGTCAAGATCATGCCCATAAAAGTTTAATAGTAATGGGTTGAATCTGTGGACCCAGGCCTTTACTGAATAAAATTATGCCCAGTAATGTGTTGTTTTGTGGGGTTTGTCTGTGAGCCTGGATGTCTGGATTTAGATTTTGAACGTTTAAAAATTTCTTCCAGGGTAACCATGGTCGAGTGGGAAAGCCTACGAAAAGTCAGACTTAAGTCGGCCAAGATCGTGCCCATAATAATGTTGTAGTATTGGGGTGAGTTTGTGGGTCCAGGCCTTTACTGAATAAAATCATGCCCAGTAATGTGTTACTGTTATGGGATTAGTCTGTGAGCCTGGATGTCTGGATTTAGGTTTTGAGCAGCTTAAAAATTTCTTTCCAGGGTTAATATGGTGGAGTGGGAAAGCCTACGAGAAGTCACATAACCCGCCCAAGATCATGCCCCTATTAGTGTTATAGTAATGGAGTGAGTTTGTGGGCCCAAGCCTTAAAGAAAACTGTAATAAGGGCCTTTACTGAATAAAATCATGCCCAGTAATGTGTTACTGTTATGGGGTTAGTCGGTGAGCCTGTATGTCTGGACGTAGGTTTTGAATGCTTGAATATTTTCCAGGGTTACCATTGTTGAGTGGGAAAGACTACGAGAAGTCACACTTAAACCGGCCAAGATCATGCCCATAATAGTGTTATAGTAATGGGGTGAGTCTGTGGGCTCAGGTCTTTACTGAATAAAATAAACCCGACAAAGATCATGCCCTTGAAAGTGTTATAGTACTGGGGTGAGTTTGTGGGCCCAGGCCTTGAAGAAAACTGTAATACAGGGCCTTTAGTGAATAAAATCATGCCCAGTAATGTCTTGCTGTTATGGGGTTAGTCTAGAGCCTGGATATCTGGGCGTAGGTTTTGAATGCTCAAATATTTGTTCCAGGGTTACCATGGTCGAGTGGATTAGCATCCAAAAGTTGCACTTAAACCGGCCAATATCGCCTGGATGGAGCTGCCTGGATGAAGGCCCTGGATGTCTGGACTTAGGTTTTGAGCGCTTAAAAATTTCTTCCAGGTTTACCATGGTCGAGTGGGAAAGCCTATGAGAAGTCACTCTTAACCCTGTCAAGATCATGCCCATAATAATGTTGTAGTATTGGGGTGAGTTTGTGGGCCCAGGCCTTTACTGAATAAAATCATGCCCATGCCCAGTGTGTTACTGTTATGGGATTAGTCTGTGAGCCTGGATGTCTGGGCGTAGGTTTTGAATGCTCAAAAATTTGTTCCAGGGTTACCATGGTCGAGTGGGAAAAGCGTCGAGAAGTCGCACTTAAACCGTCCAGATATCGACTGGATGAAGCTCCTGGATGTCTGGATGTAGGTTTTGAGCGCTCAAACATTTGTTACAGGGTTACCATGGTCGAGTGGATTAGCGTCCGAGAAGTCGCACTTGAACCGGACAATATCGCCTGGATGTCTGGACTTAGGTTTTGAGCGGTTAAAAATTTCTTCCAGGGTTACCATGGTCGAGTGGGAAAGCCTACGAGAAGTCACTCTTAACTCTGTCAAGCTCATGCCCATAAAAGTTTAATAGTAATGGATTGAATCTGTGGGCCCAGGCCTTTACTGAATAAATTCGTACCCAGTATTGTGTTGCTGTTATGGGGTTTGTCTGTGAGCCTGGATGTCTGGATTTAGGTTTTGAGCGGCAAAAATTTCTTCCAGGGTTAATATGGTCGAGTGGGAAAGCCTACGAGAAGTCACACTTAACCCTGCCAAGATCATGCCCCTATTAGTGTTATAGTAATGGAGTGAGTTTGTGGGCCCAAGCCTTAAAGAAAACTGTAATACAGGGCCTTTACTGAATAAAATCATGCCCAGTAATGTGTTACTGTTATGGGGTTAGTCTGTGAGCCTGTATGTCTGGACGTAGGTTTTGAATGCTTGAATATTTCTTCCAGGGTTACCATTGTTGAGTGGGAAAGACTAGAAGTCACACTTAAACCGGCCAAGATCATGCCCATAATATTGTTATAGTAATGGGGTGAGTCTGTGGGCTCAGGCCTTTACTGAATAAAATAAACCCGACAAAGATCATGCCCTTGAAAGTGTTATAGTACTGGGGTGAGTTTTGGGCCCAGGCCTTGAAGAAAACTGTAATACAGGGCCTTTAGTGAATAAAATCATGCCCAGTAATGTCTTGCTGTTATGGGGTTAGTCTAGAGCCTGGATATCTGGACGTAGGTTTTGAAAGATCAAAAATTTGTTCCAGGGTTACCATGGTCGAGTGGATTAGCATCCAAAGAGTTGCACTTAAACCGGCCAATATCGCCTGGATGAAGTGCCTGGATGAAGGCCCTGGATGTCTGGACTTAGGTTTTGAGCAGCAAAAATTTCTTCCAGGGTTACCATGGTCAGTGGGAAAGCCTATGAGAAGTCACTCTTAACCCTGTCAAGATCATGCCCTTTAAAGTTTTATAGTAATGGGGTGAGTTTGTGGGCCCAGGCCTTAAAGAAAACTGTAATACAGGGCCTTTACTGAATAAAATCATGCCCAGTAATGTGTTACTGTTATGGGGTTAGTCTGTGAGCCTGGATGTCTGGATTTAGATTTTGAACGTTTAAAAATTTCTTCCAGGGTAACCATGGTCGAGTGGGAAAGCCTACGAGAAGTCAGACTTAAGTCGGTCAAGATCATGCCCATAATAATGTTGTAGTATTGGGGTGAGTTTGTGGGTCAGGCCTTTACTGAATAAAATCATGCCCAGTAATGTGTTACTGTTATGGGATTAGTCTGTGAGCCTGGATGTCTGGACGTAGGTTTTGAATGCTCAAAAATTTGTTCCAGGGTTACCATGGTCGAGTGGATAAGCGTCCGAGAAGTCGCACTTAAACCGGCCATTATCGACTGGATGAAGCTCCTGGATGTCTGGATGTAGGTTTTGAGCGCTCAAACATTTTGTTACAGGGTTACCATGGTCGAGTGGATTAGCGTCGAGAAGTCGCACTTAAACCGGACAATATCGCCTGGATGTCTGGACTTAGGTTTTGAGCGGTTAAAAATTTCTTCCAGGGTTACCATGGTGAGTGGGAAAGCCTACGAGAAGTCACTCTTAACTCTGTCAAGCTCTATGCCCATAAAAAGTTTAATAGTAATGGGTTGAATCTGTGGGCCCAGGCCTTTACTGAATAAATTCATGCCCAGTAATGTGTTGCTGTTATGGGGTTTGTCTGTGAGCCTGGATGTCTGGATTTAGGTTTTGAGCGCTTAAAAATTTCTTCCAGGGTTAATATGGTCGAGTGGGAAAGCCTACGAGAAGTCACATAACCCGGCCAAGATCATGCCCCTATTAGTGTTATAGTAATGGAGTGAGTTTGTGGGCCCAAGCCTTAAGGAAAACTGTAATACAGGGCCTTTACTGAATAAAATCATGCCCAGTAATGTGTTACTGTTATGGGGTTAGTCTGTGAGCCTGTATGTCTGGACGTAGGTTTTGAATGCTTGAATATTTCTTCCAGGGTTGCCATTGTTGAGTGGGAAAGACTACGAGAAGTCACACTTAAACCGGCCAAGATCATGCCCATAATATTGTTATAGTAATGGGGTGAGTCTGTGGGCTCAGGCCTTTACTGAATAAAATAAACCCGACAAAGATCATGCCCTTGAAAGTGTTATAGTACTGGGGTGAGTTTGTGGGCCCAAGCCTTGAAGAAAACTGTAATACAGGGCCTTTAGTGAATAAAATCATGCCCAGTAATGTCTTGCTGTTATGGGGTTAGTCTAGAGCCTGGATATCTGGGCGTAGGTTTTGAATGCTCAAAAATTTGTTCCAGGGTTACCATGGTCGAGTGGATTAGCATCAAAGAGTTGCACTTAAACCGGCCAATATCGCCTGGATGAAGCGCCTGGATGTCTGGATGTCTGGACTTAGGTTTTGAGCGGCTTAAAAATTTCTTCCAGGGTTACCATGGTCGAGTGGGAAAGCCCTGAGAAGTCACTCTTAACCCTGTCAAGATCATGCCCTTTAAAGTTTTATAGTAATGGGGTGAGTTTGTGGGCCCAGGCCTTAAAGAAAACTGTAATACAGGGCCTTTACTGAATAAAATCATGCCCAGTAATGTGTTACTGTTAAGGGGTTAGTCTGTGAGCCTGGATGTCTGGATTTAGATTTTGAGCGTTTAAAAATTTCTTCCAGGGTAACCATGGTCGAGTGGGAAAGCCTACGAGAAGTCACACTTAAGTCGGCCAAGATCATGCCCATAATAATGTTGTAGTATTGGGGTGAGTTTGTGGGTCAGGCCTTTACTGAATAAAATCATGCCCAGTAATGTGTTACTGTTATGGGATTAGTCTGTGAGCCTGGATGTCTGGGCGTAGGTTTTGAACGCTCAAAAATTTGTTCCAGGGTTACCATGGTCGAGTGGATAAGCGTCCGAGAAGTCGCACTTAAACCGGCCATTATCGACTGGATGAAGCTCCTGGATGTCTGGATGTAGGTTTTGAGCGCTCAAACATTTGTTACAGGGTTAGTACCGTGGTCGAGTGGATTAGCGTCCGAGAAGTCGCACTTAAACCGGCCATTATCTGGACTGGATAGGTTTTGAGCCTGGATGTCTGGATGTAGGTTTTGAGATGCTCAAAACATTTGTTACAGGGTTACCATGGTCGAGTGGATTAGCATCCAAAGAGTTGCTGTGAGCCCAAGCCTGGGCCAATAAAATCGCCTGGATTGAAGCGCCTGGATGAAGCCTCTGGATGTCTGGACTTAGGTTTTGAAGCGGCAAAAATTTCTTCCAGGGTTACCATGGTCGAGTGGGAAAGCCTACGAGAAGTCACTCTTAACCCTGTCAAGATCATGCCCTTTAAAGTGTTATAGTACTGGGGTGAGTTTGTGGGCCCAGGCCTTGAAGAAAACTGTAATACAGGGCCTTTAGTGAATAAAATCATGCCCAGTAATGTCTTGCTGATATGGGGTTAGTCTAGAGCCTGGATATCTGGGCGTAGGTTTTGAATGCTCAAATATTTGTTCCAGGGTTACCATGGTGAGTGGATTAGCATCCAAAGAGTTGCACTTAAACCGGCCAATTTTGCCTGGATGAAGCGTCTGGATGAAGCCTCTGGATGTCTGGACTTAGGTTTTGAGCAGCAAAAATTTCTTCCAGGGTTACCATGGTCGAGTGGGAAAGCCTATGAGAAGTCACTCTTAACCCTGTCAAGATCATGCCCTTTAAAGTGTTATAGTACTGGGGTGAGTTTGTGGGCCCAGGCCTTGAAGAAAACTGTAATACAGGGCCTTTAGTGAATAAAATCATGCCCAGTAATGTCTTGCTGATATGGGGTTAGTCTAGAGCCTGGATATCTGGACGTAGGTTTTGAATGCTCAAATATTTGTTCCAGGGTTACCATGGTCGAGTGGATTAGCATCCAAGAGTTGCACTTAAACCGGCCAATACTGCCTGGATGAAGCGTCTGGATGAACCCTCTGGATGTCTGGACTTAGGTTTTGAGCGGCAAAAATTTCTTCCAGGGTTACCATGGTCGAGGGGAAAGCCTATGAGAAGTCACTCTTAACCCTGTCAAGATCACGCCCTTTAAAGTGTTATAGTACTGGGGTGAGTTTGTGGGCCCAGGCCTTGAAGAAAACTGTAATACAGGGCCTTTAGTGAATAAAATCATGCCCAGTAATGTCTTGCTGATATGGGGTTAGTCTAGAGCCTGGATATCTGGATGTAGTTTTGAATGCTCAAATATTTGTTCCAGGGTTACCATGGTCGAGTGGATTAGCATCAAAGAGTTGCACTTAAACCGGCCAATATCACCTGGATGAAGCCCCTGGATGTCTGGACTTAGGTTATGAGCGCTTAAAAATTCTTCCAGGGTTACCATGGTCAGTGGGAAAGCCTATGAGAAGTCACTTTTAACCCTGTCAAGATCATGCCCTTTAAAGTTTTATAGTAATGGGGTGAGTTTGTGGGCCCAGGCCTAAAGAAAACTGTAATACAGGGCCTTTACTGAATAAAATCATGCCCAGTAATGTGTTACTGTTATGGGGTTAGTCTGTGAGCCTGGATGTCTGGATTTAGATTTTGAACTTTTAAAAATTTCTTCCAGGGTAACCATGGTCGAGTGGGAAAGCCTACGAGAAGTCACACTAAGTCGGCCACGATCATGCCCATAATACTGAATAAAATCATGCCCATTGTAAGTATTAGTATTGGGGTGAGTTTGTGGGTCCAGGCCTTTACTGAATAAAATCATGCCCAGTAATGTGTTACTGTTATGGGATTAGTCTGTGAGCCTGGATGTCTGGACGTGTAGTTTTGAATGCTCAAAAATTTGTTCCAGGGTTACCATGGTTGAGTGGATTAGCATCCGAGAAGTCACACTTAAACCGGCCAATATCGCCTGGATGAAGCGCCTGGTGAAGCCCCTGGATGTCTGGACTTAGGTTTTGAATGCTTAAAAATTTCTTCCAGGGTTACCATGGTCGAGTGGGAAAGCCTATGAGAAGTCAGACTTAACCCTGCCAAGATCATGCCCATAATAATGTTGTAGTATTGGGGTGAGTTTGAGGTCAGGCCTTTACTGAATAAAATCATGCCCAGTAATGTGTTACTGTTATGGGATTAGTCTGTGAGCCTGGATGTCTGGACGTAGGTTTTGAATGCTCAAAAAATTTGTTCCAGGGTTTACCATGGTGAGTGGATAAGCGTCCGAGAAGTCGCACTTAAACCGGCCATTATCGACTGAATGAAGCTCCTGGATGTCTGGATGTAGGTTTTGAATGCTCAAACAATTTGTTACAGGGTTACCATTGTCGAGTGGATTAGCGTCCGAGAAGTCGCACTTAAACCGGACAATATCGCCTGGATGTCTGGACTTAGGTTTTGAACACTTAAAAATTTCTTCCAGGGTTACCATGGTCGAGTGGGAAAGCCTACGAGAAGTCACTCTTAACCCTGTCAAGATCATGCCCATAAAAGTTTAATAGGAATGGGTTGAATCTGTGGGCCCAGGCCTTTACTGAATAAAATCATGCCCAGTAATGTGTTGCTGTTATGGGGTTTGTCTGTGAGCCTGGATGTCTGGATTTAGGTTTTGAGCGCAAAAATTTCTTCCAGGGTTAATATTGTCGAGTGGGAAAGCCTACGAGAAGTCACACTTAACCCGGCCAAGATCATGCCCCTATTAGTGTTATAGTAATGGGGTGAGTTTGTGGGCCCAAGCCTTAAGGAAAACTGTAATACAGGGCCTTTACTGAATAAAATCATGCCCAGTAATGTGTTACTGTTATGGGGTTAGTCTGTGAGCCTGTAGTCCTGTTTTGAATGAATATTTCTTGTTACCATTGTTGAGTGGGAAAGACTACGAGAAGTCACACTTAAACCGGCCAATATCGCCTTTGAATGGACTTAGGTTTTGAACGCTTAAAAAGTTCTTCCAGGGTTACCATGGTCGAGTGGGAAAGCCTATGAGAAGTCACTCTTAACCCTGTCAAGATAATGCCCTTTAAAGTTTTATAGTAATGGGGTGAGTTTGTGGGCCCAGGCCTTAAAGAAAACTGTAATACAGGGCCTTTACTGAATAAAATCATGCCCAGTAATGTGTTACTGTTATGGGGTTAGTCAGTTTATGGGTCCAGGCCTTTACTGAATAAAATCATGCCCAGTAATGTGTTACTGTTATGGGATTAGTCTGTGAGCCTGGATGTCTGGACGTAGGTTTTGAATGCTCAAAAATTTTCTTCCAGGGTTACCATGGTCGAGTGGATAAGCATCCGAGAAGTCGCACTTAAACCGGCCATTATCGACTGGATGAAGCTCCTGGATGTCTGGATGTAGGTTTTGAACGCTCAAACATTTGTTACAGAGTTTCCATGGTCGAGTGGATTAGCGTCCGAGAAGTCGCACTGTTAACCGGACAATATCGCCTGGATGTCTGGACTTAGGTTTTGAGCGGCTTAAAAATTTCTTCCAGGGTTACCATGGTCGAGTGAGAAAGCCTACGAGAAGTCACTCTTAACCCTGTCAAGATCATGCCCATAAAAGTTTAATAGTAATGGGTTGAATCTGTGGACCCAGGCCTTTACTGAATAAAATTATGCCCAGTAATGTGTTCTTTTATGGGGTTTGTCTGTGAGCCTGGATGTCTGGATTTAGATTTTGAGCGTTTAAAAATTTCTTCCAGGGTAACCATGGTCGAGTGGGAAAGCCTACGAAAAGTCAGACTTAAGTCGGCCAAGATCGTGCCCATAATAAGTGTTGTAGTATTGGGGTGAGTTTGTGGGTCTAGGCCTTTACTGAATAAAATCATGCCCAGTAATGTTACTGTTGCTGTTATGGGATTAGTCTGTGAGCCTGGATGTCTGGATTTAGGTTTTGAAAGCTTGAATATTTCTTCCAGGGTTACCATGGTCAGTGGGAAAGCCTATGAGAAGTCACTCTTAACCCTGTCAAGATCATGCCCTTTAAAGTTTTATAGTAATGGGGTGAGTTTGTGGGCCCAGGCCTTAAAGAAAACTGTAATACAGGGCCTTTACTGAATAAAATCATGCCCAGTAATGTGTTACTGTTATGGGGTTAGTCTGTGAGCCTGGATGTCTGGATTTAGATTTTGAGCGTTTAAAAATTTCTTCCAGGGTAACCATGGTGAGTGGGAAAGCCTACGAGAAGTCACACTTAAGTCGGCCAAGATCATGCCCATAATAATGTTGTAGTATTGGGGTGAGTTTGTGGGTCCAGGCCTTTACTGAATAAAATCATGCCCAGTAATGTGTTACTGTTATGGGATTAGTCTGTGAGCCTGGATGTCTGGGGCGTAGGTTTTGAATGCTCAAAAATTTGTTCCAGGGTTACCATGGTCGAGTGGATAAGCGTCCGAGAAGTCGCACTTAAACCGGCCAATATCGACTGGATGAAGCGCCTGGATGTCTGGATGTAGGTTTTGAACGCTCAAACATTTGTTACAGGGTTACCATGGTCGAGTGGATTAGCGTCCGAGAAGTCGCACTTAAACCGGACAATATCGTCTGGATGTCTGGACTTAGGTTTTGAGCGGCTTAAAAATTTCTTCCAGGGTTACCATGGTCGAGTGGTGGGAAAGCCTACGAGAAGTCACTCTTAACCCTGTCAAGATCATGCCCATAAAAGTTTAATAGTAATGGGTTGAATCTGTGGGCCCAGGCCTTTACTGAATAAAATCATGCCCAGTAATGTGTTGCTGTTATGGGGTTTGTCTGTGAGCCTGGATGTCTGGATTTAGGTTTTGAACGCTTAAAAATTTCTTCCAGGGTTAATATGGTAGAGTGGGAAAGCCTACGAAAAGTCACACTTAACCCGGCCAAGATCATGCCCCTATTAGTGTTATAGTAATGGAGTGAGTTTGTGGGCCCAAGCCTTAAGGAAAACTGTAATACAGGGCCTTTACTGAATAAAATCATGCCCAGTAATGTGTTACTGTTATGGGGTTAGTCTGTGAGCCTGTATGTCTGGACGTAGGTTTTGAATGCTTGAATATTTCTTCCAGGGTTGCCATTGTTGAGTGGGAAAGACTACGAGAAGTCACACTTAAACCGGCCAAGATCATGCCCATAATAGTGTTATAGTAATGGGGTGAGTCTGTGGGCTCAGGCCTTTACTGAATAAAATAAACCCCCTGTGAAGATCATGCCCTTGAAAGTGTTATAGTACTGGGGTGAGTTTGTGGGCCCAGGCCTTGAAGAAAACTGTAATACAGGGCCTTTAGTGAATAAAATCATGCCCAGTAATGTCTTGCTGTTATGGGGTTAGTCTAGAGCCTGGATATCTGGACGTAGGTTTTGAATGCTCAAATATTTGTTCCAGGGTTACCATGGTCGAGTGGATTAGCATCCAAAGAGTTGCACTTAAACCGGCCAATACTGCCTGGATGAAGCGTCTGGATGAAGCCTCTGGATGTCTGGACTTAGGTTTTGAACGCTTAAAAATTTCTTCCAGGGTTACCATGGTCGAGTGGGAAAGCCTATGAGAAGTCACTCTTAACCCTGTCAAGATCACGCCCTTTAAAGTGTTATAGTACTGGGGTGAGTTTGTGGGCCCAGGCCTTGAAGAAAACTGTAATACAGGGCCTTTAGTGAATAAAATCATGCCCAGTAATGTCTTGCTGATATGGGGTTAGTCTAGAGCCTGGATATCTGGATGTAGTTTTTGAATGCTCAAATATTTGTTCCAGGGTTACCATGGTCGAGTGGATTAGCATCCAAAGAGTTGCACTTAAACCGGCCAATATCACCTGGATGAAGCCCCTGGATGTCTGGACTTAGGTTATGAAGGCTTAAAAAATTCTTCCAGGGTTACCATGGTCGAGTGGGAAAGCCTATGAGAAGTCACTTTTAACCCTGTCAAGATCATGCCCTTTAAAGTTTTATAGTAATGGGGTGAGTTTGTGGGCCCAGGCCTAAAGAAAACTGTAATACAGGGCCTTTACTGAATAAAATCATGCCCAGTAATGTGTTACTGTTATGGGGTTAGTCTGTGAGCCTGGATGTCTGGATTTAGATTTTGAACTTTTAAAAATTTCTTCCAGGGTAACCATGGTCGAGTGGGAAAGCCTACGAGAAGTCACACTTAAGTCGGCCACGATCATGCCCATAATAATGTTGTAGTATTGGGGTGAGTTTGTGGGCCCAGGCCTTTACTGAATAAAATCATGCCCAGTAATGTGTTACTGTTATGGGATTAGTCTGTGAGCCTGGATGTCTGGACGTAGGTTTTGAATGCTCAAAAATTTGTTCCAGGGTTACCATGGTTGAGTGGATTAGCATCCGAGAAGTCACACTTAAACCGGCCAATATCGCCTGGATGAAGTGCCTGGTGAAGCCCCTGGATGTCTGGACTTAGGTTTTGAATGCTTAAAAATTTCTTCCAGGGTTACCATGGTCGAGTGGGAAAGCCTACGAGAAGTCAGACTTAAGTCGGCCAAGATCATGCCCATAATAATAATGTTGTAGTATTGGGGTGAGTTTGAGGGTCAGGCCTTTACTGAAGAAAATCATGCCCAGTAATGTGTTACTGTTATGGGATTAGTCTGTGAGCCTGGATGTCTGGACGTAGGTTTTGAATGCTCAAAAATTTGTTCCAGGGTTACCATGGTCGAGTGGATAAGCGTCCGAGAAGTCGCACTTAAACCGGCCATTATCGACTGAATGAAGCTCCTGGATGTCTGGATGTAGGTTTTGAATGCTCAAACAATTTGTTACAGGGTTACCATGGTCGAGTGGATTAGCGTCCGAGAAGTCGCGCACTTAAACCGGACAATATCGCCTGGATGTCTGGACTTAGGTTTTGAACACTTAAAAATTTCTTCCAGGGTTACCATGGTCGAGTGGGAAAGCCTACGAGAAGTCACTCTTAACCCTGTCAAGCTCATGCCCATAAAAGTTTAATAGTAATGGGTTGAATCTGTGGGCCCAGGCCTTTACTGAATAAATTCATGCCCAGTAATGTGTTGCTGTTATGGGGTTTGTCTGTGAGCCTGGATGTCTGGATTTAGGTTTTGAGCGGCTTAAAAATTTCTTCCAGGGTTAATATGGTGAGTGGGAAAGCCTACGAGAAGTCACATAACCCGGCCAAGATCATGCCCCTATTAGTGTTATAGTAATGGAGTGAGTTTGTGGGCCCAAGCCTTAAGAAAACTGTAATACAGGGCCTTTACTGAATAAAATCATGCCCAGTAATGTGTTACTGTTATGGGGTTAGTCTGTGAGCCTGTATGTCTGGACGTAGGTTTTGAATGCTTGAATATTTCTTCCAGGGTTACCATGGTGAGTGGGAAAGCCTACGAGAAGTCACTCTTAACCCTGTCAAGATCATGCCCTTTAAAGTGTTTTATAGTAATGGGGTGAGTTTGTGGGCCCAGGCCTTAAAGAAAAAAATAATACAGGGCCTTTACTGAATAAAATCATGCCCTTGAAAGTGTAGTTACTGTTGTGGGGTTAGTCAGAAAACTGGGTCCAGGGCCTTTACTGAATAAAATCATGCCCAGTAATGTGTTACTGTTATGGGATTAGTCTGAATAAAATCATGAGCCTGGATGTCTGGATGTCTGGGTTTTGAATGCTCAAAAATTTCTTCCAGGGTTACCATGGTCGAGTGGATAAGCATCCGAGAAGTCGCACTAAACCGGCCATTATCGACTGGATGAAGCTCCTGGATGTCTGGATGTAGGTTTTGAGCGCTCAAACATTTTGTTACAGGGTTTCCATGGTAAAGTGGATTAGCGTCCGAGAAGTGCACTTAACCGGACAATATCGCCTGGATGTCTGGACTTAGGTTTTGAACGCTTAAAAATTTCTTCCAGGGTTACCATGGTCGAGTGGGAAAGCCTACGAGAAGTCACTCTTAACCCTGTCAAGATCATGCCCATAAAAGTTTAATAGTAATGGGTTGAATCTGTGGACCCAGGCCTTTACTGAATAAAATTATGCCCAGTAATGTCATGCCCAGTAATTTTTATGGGGTTTGTCTGTGAGCCTGGATGTCTGGATTTAGATTTTGAACGTTTAAAAATTTCTTCCAGGGTAACCATGGTCGAGTGGGAAAGCCTACGAAAAGTCAGACTTAAGTCGGCCAAGATCGTGCCCATAATAATGTTGTAGTAGTTGGGGTGAGTTTGTGGGTCTAGGCCTTTACTGAATAAAATCATGCCCAGTAATGTGTTGCTGTTATGGGATTAGTCTGTGAGCCTGGATGTCTGGATTTAGGTTTTGAAAGCTTAAAAATTTCTTCCAGGGTTACCATGGTCGAGTGGGAAAGCCTATGAGAAGTCACTCTTAACCCTGTCAAGATCATGCCTTTTAAAGTTTTATAGTAATGGGGTGAGTTTGTGGGCCCAGGCCTTAAAGAAAACTGTAATAAAGGGCCTTTACTAAATAAAATCATGCCCAGTAATGTGTTACTGTTATGGGGTTAGTCTGTGAGCCTGGATGTCTGGATTTAGATTTTGAGCGTTTAAAAATTTCTTCCAGGGTAACCATGGTGAGTGGGAAAGCCTACGAGAAGTCACACTTAAGTCGGCCAAGATCATGCCCATAATAATGTTGTAGTATTGGGGTGAGTTTGTGGGTCTAGGCCTTTACTGAATAAAATCATGCCCAGTAATGTGTTACTGTTATGGGATTAGTCTGTGAGCCTGGATGTCTGGACGTAGGTTTTGAATGCTCAAAAATTTGTTCCAGGGTTACCATGGTCGAGTGGATAAGCGTCGAGAAGTCGCACTTAAACCGGCCAATATCGACTGGATGAAGCGCCTGGATGTCTGGATGTAGGTTTTGAACGCTCAAACATATGTTACAGGGTTACCATGGTCGAGTGGATTAGCGTCCGAGAAGTCGCACTTAAACCGGACAATATCGTCTGGATGTCTGGACTTAGGTTTTGAGCGGCAAAAATTTCTTCCAGGGTTACCATGGTGAGTGGGAAAGCCTACGAGAAGTCACTCTTAACCCTGTCAAGATCATGCCCATAAAAGTTTAATAGTAATGGGTTGAATCTGTGGGCCCAGGCCTTTACTGAATAAAATCATGCCCAGTAATGTGTTGCTGTTATGGGGTTTGTCTGTGAGCCTGGATGTCTGGATTTAGGTTTTGAGCAGCTTAAAAATTTCTTCCAGGTTAATATGGTAGAGTGGGAAAGCCTACGAGAAGTCACACTTAACCCGGCCAAGATCATGCCCCTATTAGTGTTATAGTAATGGAGTGAGTTTGTGGGCCCAAGCCTTAAGGAAAACTGTAATACAGGGCCTTTACTGAATAAAATCATGCCCAGTAATGTGTTACTGTTATGGGGTTAGTCTGTGAGCCTGTATGTCTGGGCGTAGGTTTTGAATGCTTGAAATTTCTTCCAGGGTTGCCATTGTTGAGTGGGAAAGACTACGAGAAGTCACACTTAAACCGGCCAAGATCACGCCCATAATAGTGTTATAGTAATGGGGTGAGTCTGTGGGCTCAGGCCTTTACTGAATAAAATAAACCCGACGAAGATCATGCCCTTGAAAGTGTTATAGTACTGGGGTGAGTTTGTGGGCCCAGGCCTTGAAGAAAACTGTAATACAGGGCCTTTAGTGAATAAAATCATGCCCAGTAATGTCTTGCTGTTATGGGGTTAGTCTAGAGCCTGGATATCTGGGCGTAGGTTTTGAATGCTCAAATATTTGTTCCAGGGTTACCATGGTCGAGTGGATTAGCATCCAAAGAGTTGCACTTAAACGGCCAATATCGCCTGGATGAAGGCCTGGATGTCTGGACTCAGGTTTTGAGCAGCTTAAAAATTTCTTCCAGGGTTAATATGGTGGTCTTGGAAAGCCTGAGAGAAAGTCTACGAGAAGTCACATAACCCGGCCAAGATCATGCCCCTATTAGTGTTATAGTAATGGAGTGAGTTTGTGGGCCCAAGCCTTAAGGAAAACTGTAATACAGGGCCTTTACTGAATAAAATCATGCCCAGTAATGTGTTACTGTTATGGGGTTAGTCTGTGAGCCTGGATGTCTGGACCTAGGTTTTGAGCGCTTTAAAAATTTCTTCCAGGGTTACCATGGTGAGTGGGAAAGCCTACGAGAAGTCACACTTAACCCGGCCAAGATCACGCCCTTTATAGTGTCATAGTAATGGGGTGAGTCTGTGGGCTCAGGCCTTTACTGAATAAAATAAACCCGACAAAGATCATGCCCTTGAAAGTGTTATAGTACTGGGTGAGTTTGTGGGCCCAGGCCTTGAAGAAAACTGTAATACAGGGCCTTTAGTGAATAAAATCATGCCCAGTAATGTCTTGCTGTTATTGGGGTTAGTCTAGAGCCTGGATATCTGGACGTAGGTTTTGAATGCTCAAATATTTGTTCCAGGGTTACCATGGTCGAGTGGATTAGCATCCAAAGAGTTGCACTTAAACCGGCCAATATCGCCTGGATGAAGCGCCTGGATGAAGGCCCTGGATGTCTGGACTTAGGTTTTGAGCGGCTTAAAAATTTCTTCCAGGGTTACCATGGTCAGTGGGAAAGCCTATGAGAAGTCACTCTTAACCCTGTCAAGATCATGCCCTTTAAAGTTTTATAGTAATGGGTGAGTTTGTGGGCCCAGGCCTTAAAGAAAACTGTAATACAGGGCCTTTACTGAATAAAATCATGCCCAGTAATGTGTTACTGTTATGGGATTAGTCTGTGAGCCTGGATGTCTGGACGTAGGTTTTGAATGCTCAAAAATTTGTTCCAGGGTTACCATGGTCGAGTGGATAAGCGTCCGAGAAGTCGCACTTAAACCGGCCAATATCGACTGGATGAAGCGCCTGGATGTCTGGATGTAGGTTTTGAATGCTCAAACATTTGTTACAGGGTTACCATGGTCGAGTGGATTAGCGTCCGAGAAGTCGCACTTCAACCGGACAATATCGCCTGGATGTCTGGACTTAGGTTTTGAGCGGCAAAAATTTCTTCCAGGGTTACCATGGTCAAGTGGGAAAGCCTACGAGAAGTCACTCTTAACCCTGTCAAGATCATGCCCATAAAAGTTTAATAGTAATGGGTTGAATCTGTGGGCCCAGGCCTTTACTGAATAAAATCATGCCCAGTAATGTGTTGCTGTTATGGGGTTTGTCTGTGAGCCTGGATGTCTGGATTTAGGTTTTGATTGCTTAAAAATTTCTTCCAGGGTTAATATGGTGAGTGGGAAAGCCTACGAGAAGTCACTTAACCCGGCCAAGATCATGCCCCTATTAGTGTTATAGTAATGGAGTGAGTTTGTGGGCCCAAGCCTTAAGGAAAACTGTAATACAGGGCCTTTACTGAATAAAATCATGCCCAGTAATGTGTTACTGTTATGGGGTTAGTCTGTGAGCCTGGATGTCTGGACCTAGGTTTTGAGCGCTTAAAAATTTCTTCCAGGGTTACCATGGTGAGTGGGAAAGCCTACGAGAAGTCACACTTAACCCGGCCAAGATCACGCCCTTTATAGTGTCATATAGTAATGGGGTGAGTCTGTGGGCTCAGGCCTTTACTGAATAAAATAAACCCGACAAAGATCATGCCCTTGAAAGTGTTATAGTACTGGGGTGAGTTTGTGGGCCCAGGCCTTGAAGAAAACTGTAATACAGGGCCTTTAGTGAATAAAATCATGCCCAGTAATGTCTTGCTGTTATGGGGTTAGTCTAGAGCCTGGATATCTGGGCGTAGGTTTTGAATGCTCAAATATTTGTTCCAGGGTTACCATGGTGAGTGGATTAGCATCCAAGAGTTGCACTTAAACCGGCCAATATCGCCTGGATGAAGCGCCTGGATGAAGCCTCTGGATGTCTGGACTTAGGTTTTGAGCAGCTTAAAAATTTCTTCCAGGGTTACCATGGTCAGTGGGAAAGCCTATGAGAAGTCACTCTTAACCCTGTCAAGATCATGCCCTTTAAAGTTTTATAGTAATGGGGTGAGTTTGTGGGCCCAGGCCTTAAAGAAAACTGTAATACAGGGCCTTTACTGAATAAAATCATGCCCAGTAATGTGTTACTGTTATGGGGTTAGTCTGTGAGCCTGGATGTCTGGATTTAGATTTTGAGCGTTTAAAAATTTCTTCCAGGGTAACCATGGTGAGTGGGAAAGCCTACGAGAAGTCACACTTAAGTCGGCCAAGATCATGCCCATAATAATGTTATAGTATTGGGGTGAGTTTGTGGGTCCAGGCCTTTACTGAATAAAATCATGCCCAGTAATGTGTTACTGTTATGGGATTAGTCTGTGAGCCTGGATGTCTGGGCGTAGGTTTTGAATGCTCAAAAAATTTGTTCCAGGGTTACCATGGTCGAGTGGATAAGCGTCCGAGAAGTCGCACTTAAACCGGCCAATATCGACTGGATGAAGCGCCTGGATGTCTGGATGTAGGTTTTGAGCGCTCAAACATTTGTTACAGGGTTACCATGGTCGAGTGGATTAGCGTCCGAGAAGTCGCACTTGAACCGGACAATATCGCCTGGATGTCTGGACTTAGGTTTTGAGCGGCTTAAAAATTTCTTCCAGGGTTACCATGGTCGAGTGGGAAAGCCTACGAGAAGTCACTCTTAACCCTGTCAAGATCATGCCCATAAAAGTTTTATAGTAATGGGTTGAATCTGTGGGCCCCAGGCCTTTACTGAATAAAATCATGCCCAGTAATGTGTTGCTGTTATGGGGTTTGTCTGTGAGCCTGGATGTCTGGATTTAGGTTTTGAGCGCTTAAAAATTTCTTCCAGGGTTAACCATGGTAGAGTGGGAAAGCCTACGAGAAGTCACACTTAACCCGGCCAAGATCATGCCCCTATTAGTGTTATAGTAATGGAGTGAGTTTGTGGGCCCAAGCCTTAAGGAAAACTGTAATACAGGGCCTTTACTGAATAAAATCATGCCCAGTAATGTGTTACTGTTATGGGGTTAGTCTGTGAGCCTGGATGTCTGGACCTAGGTTTTGAATGCTTAAAAATTTCTTCCAGGGTTACCATGGTGGTCGAGTGGGAAAGCATCGAGAAGTCACACTTAACCCGGCCAAGATCACGCCTGGATGTCTGGACTTAGGTTTTAAGCGGGGTGAGTTTCTTCCAGGGTTACCATGGTCGAGTGGGAAAGCCTAATAAAATAAACCCGACAAAGATCATGCCCTTGAAAGTATTATAGTAATGGGGTGAGTTTGTGGGCCCAGGCCTTAAAGAAAACTGTAATACAGGGCCTTTACTGAATAAAATCATGCCCAGTAATGTGTTACTGTTATGGGGTTAGTCTGTGAGCCTGGATGTCTGGATTTAGGTTTTGAGCGCTCAAAAATTTCTTCCAGGGTTACCATGGTCAGTGGGAAAGCCCTACGAGAAGTCACACTTAACCGGCCAAGATCATGCCCTATTAGTGTTATAGTAATGGAGGTGAGTTTGTGGCCCAAGCCTTGAGAAAACTGTAATACAGGGCCTTTACTGAATAAAATCATGCCCAGTAATGTGTTACTGTTATGGGATTAGTCTGTGAGCCTGGATGTCTGGACGTAGGTTTTGAATGCTTAAAAATTTCTTCCAGGGTTACCATGGTGAGTGGGAAAGCCTACGAGAAGTCACACTTAAACCGGCCAAGATCATGCCCATAATAGTGTTATAGTAATGGGGTGAGTCTGTGGGCTCAGGCCTTTACTGAATAAAATAAACCCGACAAAGATCATGCCCTTGAAAGTGTTATAGTACTGGGGTGAGTTTGTGGGCCCCAAGCCTTGAAGAAAACTGTAATACAGGGCCTTTAGTGAATAAAATCATGCCCAGTAATGTCTTGCTGTTATGGGGTTAGTCTAGAGCCTGGATATCTGGACGTAGGTTTTGAATGCTCAAATATTTGTTCCAGGGTTACCATGGTGAGTGGATTAGCATCCAAAGAGTTGCACTTAAACCGGCCAATATCGCCTGGATGAAGCGCCTGGATGAAGGCCCTGGATGTCTGGACTTAGGTTTTGAAGCGGCTTAAAAATTTCTTCCAGGGTTACCATGGTCAGTGGGAAAGCCTATGAGAAGTCACTCTTAACCCTGTCAAGATCATGCCCTTTAAAGTTTTATAGTAATGGGGTGAGTTTGTGGGCCCAGGCCTTGTGAAAACTGTAATACAGGGCCTTTACTGAATAAAATCATGCCCAGTAATGTGTTACTGTTATGGGGTTAGTCTGTGAGCCTGGATGTCTGGATTTAGATTTTGAGCGTTTAAAAATTTCTTCCAGGGTAACCATGGTCGAGTGGGAAAGCCTACGAGTCACACTTAAACCGGCCAAGATCGACTGAATCATGCCCATAATAATGTTGTAGTATTGGGGTGAGTTTGTGGGTCCAGGCCTTTACTGAATAAAATCATGCCCAGTGTGTGTTACTGTTATGGGATTAGTCTGTGAGCCTGGATGTCTGGACGTAGGTTTTGAATGCTCAAAAATTTGTTCCAGGGTTACCATGGTCGAGTGGATAAGCGTCCGAGAAGTCGCACTTAAACCGGCCATCATATCGACTGGATGATAGTCCTGGATGTCTGGATGTAGGTTTTGAGCGCTCAAACATTTGTTACAGGGTTACCGTGGTCGAGTGGATTAGCGTCCGAGAGTGGTTTTAGCGTCTGCAGGGATAAGTCTGGACTGTAAACCTACCCATTATCGATGCTGGATGAAGCTCCTGGATGTCTAGAGTGGATGTCTAGGTTTTGAGCGCTCAAACATTTGTTACAGTAGTTTACCATGGTCGAGTGGATTAGCATCCAAGAGTTGTCAGGCCTTTACTGGCCAATATCGCCTGGATGAGCGCCTGGATGAAGCCTCTGGATGTCTGGACTTAGGTTTTGAGCAGCTTAAAAATTTCTTCCAGGGTTACCATGGTCAGTGAGTGGGAAAGCCTATGAGAAGTCACTCTTAACCCTGACAAAGATCATGCCCTTTAAAGTGTTATAGTACTGGGGTGAGTTTGTGGGCCCAGGCCTTGAAGAAAACTGTAATACAGGGCCTTTAGTGAATAAAATCATGCCCAGTAATGTCTTGCTGTTATGGGGTTAGTCTAGAGCCTGGATATCTGGACGTAGGTTTTGAATGCTCAAATATTTGTTCCAGGGTTACCATGGTCGAGTGGATTAGCATCAAAGAGTTGCACTTAAACCGGCCAATATTGCCTGGATGAAGCGTCTGGATGAAGCCTCTGGATGTCTGGACTTAGGTTTTGAGCAGCAAAAATTTCTTCCAGAGTTACCATGGTCGAGTGGGAAAGCCTATGAGAAGTCACTCTTAACCCTGTCAAGATCATGCCCTTTAAAGTGTTATAGTACTGGGGTGAGTTTGTGGGCCCAGGCCTTGAAGAAAACTGTAATACAGGGCCTTTAGGTGAATAAAATCATGCCCAGTAATGTCTTGCTGATATGGGGTTAGTCTAGAGCCTGGATATCTGGACGTAGTTTTGAATGCTCAAATATTTGTTCCAGGGTTACCATGGTCGAGTGGATTAGCATCCAAAGAGTTGCACTTAAACCGGCCAATATTGCCTGGATGAAGCGTCTGGATGAAGCCTCTGGATGTCTGGACTTAGGTTTTGAGCAGCTTAAAATTTCTTCCAGGGTTACCATGGTGAGTGGGGAAAGCCTATGAGAAGTCACTCTTAACCCTGTCAAGATCACGCCCTTTAAAGTGTTATAGTACTGGGGTGAGTTTGTGGGCCCAGGCCTTGAAGAAAACTGTAATACAGGGCCTTTAGTGAATAAAATCATGCCCAGTAATGTCTTGCTGATATGGGGTTAGTCTAGAGCCTGGATATCTGGATGTAGGTTTTGAATGCTCAAATATTTGTTCCAGGGTTACCATGGTCGAGTGGATTAGCATCCAAAGAGTTGCACTTAAACCGGCCAATATCACCTGGATGAAGCCCCTGGATGTCTGGACTTAGGTTATGAACGCTTAAAAAATTCTTCCAGGGTTACCATGGTCGAGTGGGAAAGCCTATGAGAAGTCACTTTTAACCCTGTCAAGATCATGCCCTTTAAAGTTTTATAGTAATGGGGTGAGTTTGTGGGCCCAGGCCTAAAGAAAACTGTAATAAAGGGCCTTTACTGAATAAAATCATGCCCAGTAATGTGTTACTGTTATGGGGTTAGTCTGTGAGCCTGGATGTCTGGATTTAGATTTTGAACTTTTAAAAATTTCTTCCAGGGTAACCATGGTCGAGTGGGAAAGCCTACGAGAAGTCACACTTAAGTCGGCCACGATCATGCCCATAATAATGTTGTAGTATTGGGGTGAGTTTGTGGGTCCAGGCCTTTACTGAATAAAATCATGCCCAGTAATGTGTTACTGTTATGGGATTAGTCTGTGAGCCTGGATGTCTGGACGTAGGTTTTGAATGCTCAAAAATTTGTTCCAGGGTTACCATGGTTGAGTGGATTAGCATCCGAGAAGTCACACTTAAACCGGCCAATATCGCCTGGATGAAGCGCCTGGTCGAAGCCCCTGGATGTCTGGACTTAGGTTTTGAATGCTTAAAAATTTCTTCCAGGGTTACCATGGTCGAGTGGGAAAGCCTATGAGAAGTCAGACTTAAGTCGGCCAAGATCATGCCCATAATAATGTTGTAGTATTGGGGTGAGTTTGTGGGTCCAGGCCTTTACTGAAGAAAATCATGCCCAGTAATGTGTTACTGTTATGGGATTAGTCTGTGAGCCTGGATGTCTGGACGTAGGTTTTGAATGCTCAAAAATTTGTTCCAGGGTTACCATGGTCGAGTGGATAAGCGTCCGAGAAGTCGCACTTAAACCGGCCATTATCGACTGAATGAAGCTCCTGGATGTCTGGATGTAGGTTTTGAATGCTCAAACATTTGTTACAGGGTTACCATTGTCGAGTGGATTAGCGTCCGAGAAGTCGCACTTAAACCGGACAATATCGCCTGGATGTCTGGACTTAGGTTTTGAACACTTAAAAATTTCTTCCAGGGTTACCATGGTCAGTGGGGGAAAGCCTACGAGAAGGCACTCTTAACCCTGTCAAGCTCATGCCCATAAAAGTTTAATAGTAATGGGTTGAATCTGTGGGCCCAGGCCTTTACTGAATAAATTCATGCCCAGTAATGTGTTGCTGTTATGGGGTTTGTCTGTGAGCCTGGATGTCTGGATTTAGGTTTTGAACGCTTAAAAATTTCTTCCAGGGTTAATATTGTCGAGTGGGAAAGCCTACGAGAAGTCACATAACCCGGCCAAGATCATGCCCCTATTAGTGTTATAGTAATGGGGTGAGTTTGTGGGCCCAAGCCTTAAGGAAAACTGTAATACAGGGCCTTTACTGAATAAAATCATGCCCAGTAATGTGTTACTGTTATGGGGTTAGTCTGTGAGCCTGTATGTCTGGACGTAGGTTTTGAATGCTCAAAATATTTCTTCCAGGGTTGCCCATGAGTGGGAAAGTGAGAAGAACACTTAAACCGGAATATCGCCTGGATGAAGCCCCCTGGATGTCTGGACTTAGGTTCTTAACCCTGTTAAGATAATGTCAGACAAAGAAAGTTTGAAAGTGTTATAGTAATGGGGTGAGTTTGTGGGCCCAGGTTTTAAAGAAAACTGTAATACAGGGCCTTTACTGAATAAAATCATGCCCAGTAATGTGTTACTGTTATGGGGTTAGTCAGTTTATGGGTCCAGGCCTTTACTGAATAAAATCATGCCCAGTAATGTGTTACTGTTATGGGATTAGTCTGTGAGCCTGGATGTCTGGACGTAGGTTTTGAATGCTCAAAAATTTTCTTCCAGGGTTACCATGGTCGAGTGGATAAGCATCCGAGAAGTCGCACTTAAACCGGCCATTATCGACTGGATGAAGCTCCTGGATGTCTGGATGTAGGTTTTGAGCGCTCAAACATTTGTTACAGAGTTTCCATAGTCGAGTGGATTAGCGTCGAGAAGTCGCACTTAACCGGACAATATCGCCTGGATGTCTGGACTTAGGTTTTGAGCGGCAAAAATTTCTTCCAGGGTTACCATGGTCGAGTGAGAAAGCCTACGAGAAGTCACTCTTAACCCTGTCAAGATCATGCCCATAAAAGTTTAATAGTAATGGGTTGAATCTGTGGACCCAGGCCTTTACTGAATAAAATTATGCCCAGTAATGTGTTTGTTTATGGGGTTTGTCTGTGAGCCTGGATGTCTGGATTTAGATTTTGAGCGTTTAAAAATTTCTTCCAGGGTAACCATGGATGAGTGGGGAAAGCCTACGAAAAGTCAGACTTAAGTCGGCCAAGATCGTGCCCATAATAATGTTGTAGTATTGGGGTGAGTTTGTGGGTCTAGGCCTTTACTGAATAAAATCATGCCCAGTAATGTGTTGCTGTTATGGGATTAGTCTGTGAGCCTGGATGTCTGGATTTAGGTTTTGAAAGCTTGAATATTTCTTCCAGGGTTACCATGGTCGAGTGGGAAAGCCTATGAGAAGTCACTCTTAACCCTGTCAAGATCATGCCTTTTAAAGTTTTATAGTAATGGGTGAGTTTGTGGGCCCAGGCCTTAAAGAAAACTGTAATAAAGGGCCTTTACTGAATAAAATCATGCCCAGTAATGTGTTACTGTTATATGGGGTTAGTCTGTGAGCCTGGATGTCTGGATTTAGATTTTGAACGTTTAAAAATTTCTTCCAGGGTAACCATGGTCGAGTGGGAAAGCCTACGAGAAGTCACACTTAAGTCGGCCAAGATCATGCCCATAATAATGTTGTAGTATTGGGGTGAGTTTGTGGGTCCAGGCCTTTACTGAATAAAATCATGCCCAGTAATGTGTTACTGTTATGGGATTAGTCTGTGAGCCTGGATGTGTGGGCGTAGGTTTTGAATGCTCAAAAATTTGTTCCAGGGTTACCATGGTCGAGTGGATAAGCGTCCGAGAAGTCGCACTTAAACCGGCCAATATCGCTGGATGAAGCGCCTGGATGTCTGGATGAAGCGCCTGGATGTCTGGATGTAGGTTTTGAGCGCTCAAACATATGTTACAGGGTTAATATGGTCAGAGTGGATTAGCGTCCGAGAAGTCACGCACTGTAACCGGACAAGTTTAATAGTAATGGGTTGAATCTGCCTGGATGTCTGGCTGTTTGGGGTTTTCTGTGAGCCTGGAAAATTAGGTTTTGAAGCAGCTTAAAATTTCTTCCAGAGGTTAATATGGTAGAGTGGGAAAGCCTACGAGAAGTCACACTTAACCCGGCCAAGATCATGCCCCTATTAGTGTTATAGTAATGGGTGAGTTTGTGGGCCCAAGCCTTAAGGAAAACTGTAATACAGGGCCTTTACTGAATAAAATCATGCCCAGTAATGTGTTACTGTTATGGGGTTAGTCTGTGAGCCTGTATGTCTGGGCGTAGGTTTTGAATGCTTGAATTTTTCTTCCAGGGTTGCCATTGTTGAGTGGGAAAGACTACGAGAAGTCACTTAAACCGGCCAAGATCACGCCCATAATAGTGTTATAGTAATGGGGTGAGTCTGTGGGCTCAGGCCTTTACTGAATAAAATAAACCCGACAGAAGATCATGCCCTTGAAAGTGTTATAGTACTGGGGTGAGTTTGTGGGCCCAGGCCTTGAAGAAAACTGTAATACAGGGCCTTTAGTGAATAAAATCATGCCCAGTAATGTCTTGCTGTTATGGGGTTAGTCTAGAGCCTGGATATCTGGGCGTAGGTTTTGAATGCTCAAATATTTGTTCCAGGGTTACCATGGTCAGTGGATTAGCATCAAAGAGTTGCACTTAAAGCGGCCATCGCCTATATCGCCTGGATGAAGGCCCTGGATGTCTGGACTTAGGTTTTGAGCAGCTTAAAAATTTCTTCCAGGGTTAATATGGTGAGTGGGAAAGCCCTGAGAAGTCACACTTAACCCGGCCAAGATCATGCCCTATTAGTGTTATAGTAATGGAGTGAGTTTGTGGGCCCAAGCCTTAGGAAAACTGTAATACAGGGCCTTTACTGAATAAAATCATGCCCAGTAATGTGTTACTGTTATGGGGTTAGTCTGTGAGCCTGGATGTCTGGACCTAGGTTTTGAGCGCTTAAAAAATTTCTTCCAGGGTTACCATGGTCGAGTGGGAAAGCCTACGAGAAGTCACATTTAACCCGGCCAAGATCACGCCCTTTATAGTGTCATAGTAATGGGGTGAGTCTGTGGGCTCAGGCCTTTACTGAATAAAATAAAACCGACAAAGATCATGCCCATGAAAGTGTTATAGTACTGGGGTGAGTTTGTGGGCCCAGGCCTTGAAGAAAACTGTAATACAGGGCCTTTAGTGAATAAAATCATGCCCAGTAATGTCTTGCTGTTATGGGGTTAGTCTAGAGCCTGGATATCTGGGCGTAGGTTTTGAATGCTCAAATATTTGTTCCAGGGTTACCATGGTCGAGTGGATTAGCATCAAAGAGTTGCACTTAAACCGGCCAATATCGCCTGGATGAAGCGCCTGGATGAAGGCCCTGGATGTCTGGACTTAGGTTTTGAGCAGCAAAAATTTCTTCCAGGGTTACCATGGTCTGAGTGGGAAAGCCTATGAGAAGTCACTCTTAACCCTGTCAAGATCATGCCCTTTAAAGTTTTATAGTAATGGGTGAGTTTGTGGGCCCAGGCCTTAAAGAAAACTGTAACACAGGGCCTTTACTGAATAAAATCATGCCCAGTAATGTGTTACTGTTATGGGATTAGTCTGTGAGCCTGGATGTCTGGGCGTAGGTTTTGAATGCTCAAAAATTTTTCCAGGGTTACCATGGTCGAGTGGATAAGCGTCCGAGAAGTCGCATAAACCGGCCAATATCATGACTGGATGAAGCGCCTGGATGTCTGGATGTAGGTTTTGAGCGCTCAAACATTTGTTACAGGGTTACCATGGTCGAGTGGATTAGCGTCCGAGAAGTCGCACTTCAACCGGACAATATCGCCTGGATGTCTGGACTTAGGTTTTGAGCGGCTTAAAAATTTCTTCCAGGGTTACCATGGTCAAGTGGGAAAGCCTACGAGAAGTCACTCTTAACCCTGTCAAGATCATGCCCATAAAAGTTTAATAGTAATGGGTTGAATCTGTGGGCCCAGGCCTTTACTGAATAAAATCATGCCCAGTAATGTGTTGCTGTTATGGGGTTTGTCTGTGAGCCTGGATGTCTGGATTTAGATTTTGAGCGTTTAAAAATTTCTTCCAGGGTAACCATGGTGAGTGGGAAAGCCTACGAGAAGTCACACTTAAGTCGGCCAAGATCATGCCCATAATAATGTTATAGTATTGGGGTGAGTTTTTGTGGGTCCAGGCCTTTACTGAATAAAATCATGCCCAGTAATGTGTTACTGTTATGGGATTAGTCTGTGAGCCTGGATGTCTGGACGTAGGTTTTGAATGCTCAAAAATTTGTTCCAGGGTTACCATGGTCGAGTGGATAAGCGTCGAGAAGTCACACTTAAACCGGCCAATATCGACTGGATGAAGCGCCTGGATGTCTAGATGTAGGTTTTGTCTGTGGGCTCAGGCATTTGTTACAGGGTTACCATGGTGAGTGGATTAGCGTCCGAGAAGTACTTGAACCGGACAATATCGCCTGGATGTCTGGACTTAGGTTTTGAGTGAAAAAATTTCTTCCATGGGTTACCATGGTCGAGTGGGAAAGAGCCTACGAGAAGTCACTCTTAACCCTGTCAAGATCATGCCCATAAAAGTTTTATAGTACCATGGTTGAATCTGTGGGCCCAGGCCTTTACTGAATAAAATCATGCCCAGTAATGTGTTGCTGTTATGGGGTTTGTCTGTGAGCCTGGATGTCTGGATTTAGGTTTTGAGCGCAAAAATTTCTTCCAGGGTTAATATGGTAGAGTGGGAAAGCCTACGAGAAGTCACTCTTAACCTGCCAAGATCATGCCCTATTAGTGTTATAGTAATGGGGTGAGTTTGTGGGCCCAAGCCTTAAGGAAAACTGTAATACAGGGCCTTTACTGAATAAAATCATGCCCAGTAATGTGTTACTGTTATGGGGTTAGTCTGTGAGCCTGGATGTCTGGATTTAGGTTTTGAGCGCTTAAAAATTTCTTCCAGGGTTACCATGGTCGAGTGGGAAAGCCTACGAGAAGTCACACTTAAACCGGCCAAGATCATGCCCTTAATAAGTGTTATAGTAATGGGGTGAGTTTGTGGGCTCAGGCCTTTACTGAATAAAATCAAACCCGAATGTGTTAAATTATCATGCCTGGATGAAAGTGTTTTATGTCAAAAATTTGTTCCAGGGGTGAGAGTGGATAAGGCCCAGAAGTCGCACTTAAACCGGAAAACTGGATAAGCGCCAGGGCCTGGATGTAGGTTTTGAATAAAATCATGCCCAGTTAATGTGTCGAGTGGATTAGCTGTTATGGGGTTAGTCTGTGAGCCTGGATGTCTGGATTTAGGTTTTGAGCGGCAAAAATTTCTTCCAGGGTTACCATGGTGAGTGGGAAAGCCTACGAGAAGTCACTCTTAACCCTGTCAAGATCATGCCCATAAAAGTTTAATAGTAATGGGTTGAATCTGTGGGCCCTAGGCCTTTACTGAATAAATTCATGCCCAGTGTGTGTTGCTGTAATGGGGTTTGTCTGTGAGCCTGGATGTCTGGATTTAGGTTTTGAGCAGCAAAAATTTCTTCCAGGGTTAATATGGTCAGTGGGAAAGCCTACGAGAAGTCACTTAACCCGGCCAAGATCATGCCCTATTAGTGTTATAGTAATGGAGTGAGTTTGTGGGCCCAAGCCTTAAAGAAAACTGTAATACAGGGCCTTTACTGAATAAAATCATGCCCAGTAATGTGTTACTGTTATGGGGTTAGTCTGTGAGCCTGTATGTCTGGACGTAGGTTTTGAATGCTTGAATATTTCTTCCAGGGTTGCCATTGTTGAGTGGGAAAGACTACGAGAAGTCACACTTAAACCGGCCAAGATCATGCCCATAATAGTGTTATAGTAATGGGGTGAGTCTGTGGGCTCAGGCCTTTACTGAATAAAATAAACCCGACAAAGATCATGCCCTTGAAAGTGTTATAGTACTGGGGTGAGTTTGTGGGCCCAGGCCTTGAAGAAAACTGTAATACAGGGCCTTTAGTGAATAAAATCATGCCCAGTAATGTCTTGCTGTTATGGGGTTAGTCTAGAGCCTGGATATCTGGACGTAGGTTTTGAATGCTCAAATATTTGTTCCAGGGTTACCATGGTCGAGTGGATTAGCATCCAAAGAGTTGCACTTAAACCGGCCAATATCGCCTGGATGAAGCGCCTGGATGAAGCCTCTGGATGTCTGGACTTAGGTTTTGAACGCTTAAAAATTTCTTCCAGGGTTACCATGGTCGAGTGGGAAAGCCTATGAGAAGTCACTCTTAACCCTGTCAAGATCATGCCCTTTAAAGTTTTATAGTAATGGGGTGAGTTTGTGGGCCCAGGCCTTAAAGAAAACTGTAATACAGGGCCTTTACTGAATAAAATCATGCCCAGTAATGTGTTACTGTTATGGGGTTAGTCTGTGAGCCTGGATGTCTGGATTTAGATTTTGAACGTTTAAAAATTTCTTCCAGGGTAACCATGGTCGAGTGGGAAAGCCTACGAGAAGTCACACTTAAAGTCGGCCAAGATCATGCCCATAATAATGTTGTAGTATTGGGGTGAGTTTGTGGGTCCAGGCCTTTACTAAATAAAATCATGCCCAGTAATGTGTTACTGTTATGGGATTAGTCTGTGAGCCTGGATGTCTGGACGTAGGTTTTGAATGCTCAAAAATTTGTTCCAGGGTTACCATGGTCGAGTGGATAAGCGTCCGAGAAGTCGCACTTAAACCGGCCAATATCGACTGGATGAAGTGCCTAGATGTCTGGATGTAGGTTTTGAGCGCTCAAACATTTGTTACAGGGTTACCATGGTCGAGTGGATTAGCGTCCGAGAAGTCGCACTTAAACCGGACAATATCGCCTGGATGTCTGGACTTAGGTTTTGAACGGCTTAAAAATTTCTTCCAGGGTTACCATGGTGAGTGGGAAAGCCTACGAGAAGTCACTCTTAACCCTGTCAAGATCATGCCCATAAAAGTTTAATAGTAATGGGTTGAATCTGTGGGCCCAGGCCTTTACTGAATAAAATCATGCCCAGTAATGTGTTGCTGTTATGGGGGTTTGTCTGTGAGCCTGGATGTCTGGATTTAGGTTTTGAACACTTAAAAATTTCTTCCAGGGTTAATATGGTCAGTGGGAAAGCCTACGAGAAGTCACATAACCCGGCCAAGATCATGCCCCTATTAGTGTTATAGTAATGGAGTGAGTTTGTGGGCCCAAGCCTTAAAGAAAACTGTAATACAGGGCCTTTACTGAATAAAATCATGCCCAGTGTGTGTGTTACTGTTATGGGGTTAGTCTGTGAGCCTGTATGTCTGGACGTAGGTTTTGAATGCTTGAATATTTCTTCCAGGGTTACCATGGTGAGTGGGAAAGACTACGAGAAGTCACACTTAAACCGGCCAAGATCATGCCCATAGTAGTGTTATAGTAATCGGGTGAGTCTGTGGGCTCAGGCCTTTACTGAATAAAATAAACCCGACAAAGATCATGCCCTTGAAAGTGTTATAGTACTGGGGTGAGTTTGTGGGCCCAGGCCTTGAAGAAAACTGTAATACAGGGCCTTTAGTGAATAAAATCATGCCCAGTAATGTCTTGCTGTTATGGGGTTAGTCTTAAGCCTGGATATCTGGACGTAGGTTTTGAATGCTCAAATATTTGTTCCAGGGTTACCATGGTTGAGTGGATTAGCATCCAGAAGTTGCACTTAGCCGGCCAAACCGGCCAATATCGCCTGGATGAAGCCCCTGGATGTCTAGACTTAGGTTTTGAATGCTTAAAAATTTCTTCCAGGGTTACCATGGTTGAGTGGGAAAGCCTATGAGAAGTCACTCTTAACCCTGTCAAGATCATGCTCTTTAAAGTTTTATAGTAATGGGGTGAGTTTGTGGGCCCAGGCCTTAAAGAAAACTGTAATACAGGGCCTTTACTGAATAAAATCATGCCCAGTAATGTGTTACTGTTATGGGGTTAGTCTGTGAGCCTGGATGTCTGGATTTAGATTTTGAACGTTTAAAAATTTCTTCCAGGGTAACCATGGTCGAGTGGGAAAGCCTACGAGAAGTCAGACTTAAGTCGGCCAAGATCATGCCCATAATAATGTAGTAGTATTGGGGTGAGTTTGTGGGTCCAGGCCTTTACTGAATAAAATCATGCCCAGTAATGTGTTACTGTTATGGGATTAGTCTGTGAGCCTGGATGTCTGGACGTAGGTTTTGAATGCTCAAAAATTTGTTCCAGGGTTACCATGGTTGAGTGGATTAGCATTCGAGAAGTCGCACTTAAACCGGCCAATATCGCCTGGATGAAGCGCCTGGATGAAGCCCCTGGATGTCTGGACTTAGGTTTTGAATGCTTAAAAATTTTTTCCAGGGTTACCATGGTCGAGTGGGAAAGCCTATGAGAAGTCACTCTTAACCCTGTCAAAATCATGCCCTTTAAAGTTTTATAGTAATGGGGTGAGTTTGTGGGCCCAGACCTTAAAGAAAACTGTAATACAGGGCCTTTACTGAATAAAATCATGCCCAGTAATGTGTTACTGTTATGGGATTAGTCTGTGAGCCTGGATGTCTGGGCGTGGGTTTTGAATGCTCAAAAATTTGTTCCAGGGTTACCATGGTCGAGTGGATAAAAGCGTCAGAAGTAGCGCACTTAAACCGGCCAATATCTCGACTGGATGAAGCGCCTAGATGACTGGATGTAGGTTTTGAGCGGCAGAAAAATTTCTTCCAGGGTTACCATGGTCGAGTGGGAAAGCCTACGAGAAGTCACCCAAGATAACCCTGTCAAGATCATGCCCATAAAAAGTTTATTAGTAATGGGTTGAATCTGTGGGCCCAGGCCTTTACTGAATAAAATCATGCCCAGTAATGTGTTGCTGTTATGGGGTTTGTCTGTGAGCCTGGATGTCTGGGTTTAGGTTTTGAGCGCAAAAATTTCTTCCAGGGTTACCATGGTCGAGTGGGAAAGCCTACGAGAAGTCACACTTAACCGGCCAAGATCATGCCCTTTATAGTGTTATAGTAATGGGGTGAGTCTGTGGGCTCAGGCCTTTACTGAATAAAATAAACCCGACTGAAAGATCATGCCCAGTAATGTGAAAGTGTTATAGTACTGGGGTGAGTTTGTGGGCCCAGGGTTTTGAAGAAAACTGTAATACAGGGCCTTTAGTGAATAAAATCATGCCCAGTAATGTCTTGCTGCTATGGGGTTAGTCTAGAGCCTGGATATCTGGGCGTAGGTTTTGAATGCTCAAAAATTTGTTCCAGGGTTACCATGGTAAAGAGTGGATTAGCGTCATGAGAAGTGCACTTAAACGGCCAATATCGCCTGGATGAAGCGCCTGGATAAAGCCCCTGGATGTCTGGACTTAGGTTTGAATGCTTAAAAATTTCTTCCAGGGTTACCATGGTGAGTGGGAAAGCCTACGAGAAGTCACTCTTAACCCTGTCAAGATCATGCCCATAAAAAGTTTAATAGTAATGGGTTGAGTTTGTGGCCCAGGCAGGCCTTTACTGAATAAAATCATGCCCAGTAATGTGTTGCTGTTATGGGGTTTGTCTGTGAGCCTGGATGTCTGGATTTAGGTTTTGAGCGGCAAAAATTTCTTCCAGGGTTACCATGGTCGAGTGGGAAAGCCTACGAGAAGTCACTTAACCCGGCCAAGATCATGCCCCTATTAGTGTTATAGTAATGGAGTGAGTTTGTGGGCCCAAGCCTTAAAGAAAACTGTAATACAGGGCCTTTACTGAATAAAATCATGCCCAGTAATGTGTTACTGTTATGGGGTTAGTCTGTGAGCCTGGATGTCTGGACGTAGGTTTTGAATGCTCAAAAATTTCTTCCAGGGTTACCATGGTTGAGTGGGAAAGCCTACGAGAAGTCACACTTAAACCGGCCAAGATCATGCCCATAATAGTGTTATAGTAATGGGGTGAGTCTGTGGGCTCAGGCCTTTACTGAATAAAATAAACCCGACAAAGATCATGCCCTTGAAAGTGTTATAGTACTGGGGTGAGTTTGGGGATATCTGGCCTTGAGAGAACTGTAATACAGGGCCTTTCAGTGAATAAAATCATGCCCAGTAATGTCTTGCTGTTATGGGGTTAGTCTTAAGCCTGGATATCTGGACGTAGGTTTTGAATGCTCAAAAATTTGTTCCAGGTTTACCATGGTCTGTGGGAGTGGATAAGCGTCGAGAAGTCGCACTTAAAGCCGGCCATTATCGACTGAATGAAGCTCCTGGATGTCTGGATGTAGGTTTTGAATGCTCAAACATTTGTTACAGGGTTACCATTGTCGAGTGGATTAGCGTCCGAGAAGTCGCACTTAAACCGGACAATATCGCCTGGATGTCTGGACTTAGGTTTTGAACGGCTAAAAATTTCTTCCAGGGTTACCATGGTCAAGTGGGAAAGCCTACGAGAAGTCACTCTTAACCCTGTCAAGATCATGCCCATAAAAGTTTAATAGTAATGGGTTGAATCTGTGGGCCCAGGCCTTTACTGAATAAATTCATGCCCAGTAATGTGTTGCTGTTATGGGGTTTGTCTGTGAGCCTGGATGTCTGGATTTAGGTTTTGAGCGGCTTAAAAATTTCTTCCAGGGTTAATATGGTCAGCTGAGTGGGAAAGCCTACGAGAAGTCACATAACCCGGCCAAGATCATGCCCCTAATAGTGTTATAGTAATGGGTGAGTTTGTGGGCCCAAGCCTTAAGGAAAACTGTAATACAGGGCCTTTACTGAATAAAATCATGCCCAGTAATGTGTTACTGTTATGGGGTTAGTCTGTGAGCCTGGATGTCTGGACGTAGGTTTTGAGCAGCAAAAATTTCTTCCAGGGTTACCATGGTCGAGTGGGAAAGCCTATGAGAAGTCACTCTTAACCCTGTCAAGATCATGCCCTTTAAAGTTTTATAGTAATGGGGTGAGTTTGTGGGCCCAGGCCTTAAAAGAAAACTGTAATACAGGGCCTTTACTGAATAAAATCATGCCCAGGGTGTGTTACTGTTATGGGGTTAGTCAGTTTATGGGTCCAGGCCTTTACTGAATAAAATCATGCCCAGTGTGTGTTACTGTTATGGGGTTAGTCTGTGAGCCTGGATGTCTGGACGTAGGTTTTGAATGCTCAAAAATTTGTTCCAGGGTTACCATGGTGAGTGGATAAGCATCCGAGAAGTCGCACTTAAACCGGCCATTATCGACTGGATGAAGAGCCTGGATGTCTGGATGTAGGTTTTGAGCGCTCAAACATTTGTTACAGGAGTTACCATGGTCGAGTGGATTAGCGTCCAAAGTTTTATAGTAATGGGTAAGTCGCCACTTAACCGGACAATATCTGTGAGCCTGGATGTCTGGACTTAGGTTTTGAGCGTTTAAAAAATTTCTTCCAGGGTTACCATGGTCGAGTGGGAAAGCCTACGAGAAGTCACTCTTAACCCTGTCAAGATCATGCCCATAAAAAGTTTAATAGTAATGGAGTTGAATCTGTGGACCCAGGCCTTTACTGAATAAAATTATGCCCAGTAATGTGTTACTTTTATGGGGTTTGTCTGTGAGCCTGGATGTCTGGATTTAGATTTTGAGCGTTTAAAAATTTCTTCCAGGGTAACCATGGTCGAGTGGGAAAGCCTACGAAAAGTCAGACTTAAGTCGGCCAAGATCGTGCCCATAATAATGTTGTAGTAGTACCATGGGGTGAGTTTGTGGGTCCAGGCCTTTACTGAATAAAATCATGCCCAGTAATGTGTTGCTGTTATGGGATTAGTCTGTGAGCCTGGATGTCTGGATTTAGGTTTTGAAAGCTTGAAAATTTCTTCCAGGGTTACCATGGTCAGTGGGAAAGCCTATGAGAAGTCACTCTTAACCCTGTCAAGATCATGCCTTTTAAAGTTTTATAGTAATGGGTGAGTTTGTGGGCCCAGGCCTTAAAGAAAACTGTAATAAAGGGCCTTTACTGAATAAAATCATGCCCAGTAATGTGTTACTGTTATGGGGTTAGTCTGTGAGCCTGGATGTCTGGATTTAGGTTTTGAGCGTTTAAAAATTTCTTCCAGGGTTACCATGGTCAGTGGGAAAGCCTACGAGAAGTCACACTTAAAGTCGGCCAAGATCATGCCCATAATAATAATGTAGTATTGGGGTGAGTTTGTGGGCTCAGGCCTTTACTGAATAAAATCATGCCCAGTAATGTGTTACTGTTATGGGATTAGTCTGTGAGCCTGGATGTGGGACGTAGGTTTTGAATGCTCAAAAATTTGTTCCAGGGTTACCATGGTGAGTGGAAAGCGTCCGAGAAGTCGCACTTAAAACGGCCAATATCGACTGGATGAAGCGCCTGGATGTCTGGATGTAGGTTTTGAATGCTCAAACATTTGTTACAGGGTTAATATGGTCGAGTGGATTAGCGTCGAGAAGTCGCGCTTAAACCGGACAATATCGCCTGGATGTCTGGACTTAGGTTTTGAGCGGCAAAAATTTCTTCCAGGGTTACCATGGTCGAGTGGGAAAGCCCTACGAGAAGTCACTCTTAACCCTGTCAAGATCATGCCCATAAAGTTTAATAGTAATGGGTTGAATCTGTGGGCCCAGGCCTTTACTGAATAAAATCATGCCCAGTAATGTGTTGCTGTTATGGGGTTTGTCTGTGAGCCTGGATGTCTGGATTTAGGTTTTGAGCTTAAAAAATTTCTTCCCAGGTTAATATGGTAGAGTGGGAAAGCCTACGAGAAGTCACACTTAACCCGGCCAAGATCATGCCCCTATTAGTGTTATAGTAATGGAGTGAGTTTGTGGGCCCAAGCCTTAAGGAAAACTGTAATACAGGGCCTTTACTGAATAAAATCATGCCCAGTAATGTGTTACTGTTATGGGGTTAGTCTGTGAGCCTGTATGTCTGGGCGTAGGTTTTGAATGCTCAAAAATTTCTTCCAGGGTTGCCATTGTTGAGTGGGAAAGACTACGAGAAGTCACTTAAACCTTAATATCGCCTGGATGAAGCGCCTGGATGAAGCCCCTGGATGTCTGGACTTAGGTTTTGAATGTAAAAATTTCTTCCAGGGTTACCATGGTCGAGTGGGAAACTGAAGTCAGACTTAACCCGGCCAAGATCATGCCCATAAAGTGTTATAGTACTGGGGTGAGTTTGTAGGCCCAGGCCTTGAAGAAAAACTGTAATACAGGGCCTTTACTGAATAAAATCATGCCCAGTAATGTGTTACTGTTATGGGATTAGTCTGTGAGCCTGGATGTCTGGGCGTAGGTTTTGAATGCTCAAAAATTTGTTCCAGGGTTACCATGGTCGAGTGGATTAGCGTCCGAGAAGTTGCACTTAAACCGGCCATTATCGACTGAATGAAGCTCCTGGATGTCTGGATGTAGGTTTTGAATGCTCAAACAATTTGTTACAGGGTTACCATTGTCGAGAGTGGATTAGCGTCGAGAAGTCGCGCTTAAACCGGACAATATCGCCTGGATGTCTGGACTTAGGTTTTGAACACTTAAAAATTTCTTCCAGGGTTACCATGGTCGAGTGGGAAAGCCTACGAGAAGGCACTCTTAACCCTGTCAAGCTCATGCCCATAAAAGTTTAATAGTAATGGGTTGAATCTGTGGGCCCAGGCCTTTACTGAATAAAATCATGCCCAGTAATGTGTTGCTGTTATGGGGTTTGTCTGTGAGCCTGGATGTCTGGATTTAGGTTTTGAGCGCTTAAAAATTTCTTCCAGGGTTAATATGGTCGAGTGGGAAAGCCTACGAGAAGTCACATAACCGGCCAAGATCATGCCCTATTAGTGTTATAGTAATGGAGTGAGTTTGTGGGCCCAAGCCTTAAGGAAAACTGTAATACAGGGCCTTTACTGAATAAAATCATGCCCAGTAATGTGTTACTGTTATGGGGTTAGTCTGTGAGCCTGGATGTCTGGACGTAGGTTTTGAATGCTTGAATATTTCTTCCAGGGTTACCATGGTCGAGTGGGAAAGCCTATGAGAAGTCACTCTTAACCCTGTCAAGATAATGCCCTTTAAAGTTTTATAGTAATGGGGTGAGTTTGTGGGCCCAGGCCTTAAAGAAAACTGTAATACAGGGCCTTTACTGAATAAAATCATGCCCAGTGTGTTATTTACTGTTATGGGGTTAGTCAGTTTATGGGTCCAGGCCTTTACTGAATAAAATCATGCCCAGTAATGTGTTACTGTTATGGGATTAGTCTGTGAGCCTGGATGTCTGGGCGTAGGTTTTGAATGCTCAAAAATTTCTTCCAGGGTTACCATGGTCAGTGGATAAGCATCCGAGAAGTCGCGCACTTAAACCGGCCATTATCGACTGGATGAAGCTCCTGGATGTCTGGATGTAGGTTTTGAGCAGCTCAAACATTTGTTACAGAGTTTACCATAGTCGAGTGGATTAGCGTCCGAGAAGTCGCACTTAACCGGACAATATCGCCTGGATGTCTGGACTTAGGTTTTGAGCGGTAAAAATTTCTTCCAGGGTTACCATGGTCAGTGGAGAAAGCCTACGAGAAGTCACTCTTAACCCTGTCAAGATCATGCCCATAAAAGTTTAATAGTAATGGGGTTGAATCTGTGGGCCCAGGCCTTTACTGAATAAAATCATGCCCAGTAATGTGTTGCTTTTATGGGGTTTGTCTGTGAGCCTGGATGTCTGGATTTAGATTTTGAACGTTTAAAAATTTCTTCCAGGGTAACCATGGTTGAGTGGGAAAGCCTACGAAAAGTCAGACTTAAGTCGGCCAAGATCATGCCCATAATAATGTTGTAGTATTGGGGTGAGTTTTGTGGGTCTCCAGGCCTTTACTGAATAAAATCATGCCCAGTAATGTGTTGCTGTTATGGGATTAGTCTGTGAGCCTGGATGTCTGGATTTAGGTTTTGAAAGCTTGAATATTTCTTCCAGGGTTACCATGGTCAGTGGGAAAGCCTATGAGAAGTCACTCTTAACCCTGTCAAGATCATGCCTTTTAAAGTTTTATAGTAATGGGGTGAGTTTGTGGGCCCAGGCCTTAAAGAAAACTGTAATAAGGGCCTTTACTGAATAAAATCATGCCCAGTAATGTGTTACTGTTATGGGGTTAGTCTGTGAGCCTGGATGTCTGGATTTAGATTTTGAGCGTTTAAAAATTTCTTCCAGGGTAACCATGGTCGAGTGGGAAAGCCTACGAGAAGTCACACTTAAGTCGGCCAAGATCATGCCCATAATAATAATGTAGTATTGGGGTGAGTTTGTGGGTCCAGGCCTTTACTGAATAAAATCATGCCCAGTAATGTGTTACTGTTATGGGATTAGTCTGTGAGCCTGGATGTCGGGGCGTAGGTTTTGAATGCTCAAAAATTTGTTCCAGGGTTACCATGGTCGAGTGGATAAGCGTCCGAGAAGTCGCACTTAAACCGGCCAATATCGACTGGATGAAGCGCCTGGATGTCTGGATGTAGGTTTTGAGCGCTCAAACATATGTTACAGGGTTAATATGGTGAGTGGATTAGCGTCGAGAAGTCGCACTTAAACCGGACAATATCGTCTGGATGTCTGGACTTAGGTTTTGAGCGGCAAAAATTTCTTCCAGGGTTACCATGGTCGAGTGGGAAAGCCTACGAGAAGTCACTCTTAACCCTGTCAAGATCATGCCCATAAAAGTTTAATAGTAATGGGTTGAATCTGTGGGCCCAGGCCTTTACTGAATAAAATCATGCCCAGTAATGTGTTGCTGTTATGGGGTTTGTCTGTGAGCCTGGATGTCTGGATTTAGGTTTTGAACAGCAAAAATTTCTTCCAGGGTTAATATGGTAGAGTGGGAAAGCCTACGAGAAGTCACACTTAACCCGGCCAAGATCATGCCCCTATTAGTGTTATAGTAATGGAGTGAGTTTGTGGGCCCAAGCCTTAAGGAAAACTGTAATACAGGGCCTTTACTGAATAAAATCATGCCCAGTAATGTGTTACTGTTATGGGGTTAGTCTGTGAGCCTGGATGTCTGGACGTAGGTTTTGAATGCTCAAATTTTTCTTCCAGGGTTGCCATTGTTGAGTGGGAAAGACATCGAGAAGTCACACTTAAACCGGCCAATATCGCCTGGATGAGCTGCCTGGTGAAGCCCCTGGATGTCTGGACTTAGGTTTTGAATGCTTAAAAAAATTTCTTCCAGGGTTACCATGGTCGAGTGGGAAAGCCTATGAGAAGTCAGACTTAAGTCAGCCAAGATCATGCCCATAATAATGTTGTAGTATTGGGGTGAGTTTGTGGGTCCAGGCCTTTACTGAAGAAAATCATGCCCAGTAATGTGTTACTGTTATGGGATTAGTCTGTGAGCCTGGATGTCTGGGCGTAGGTTTTGAATGCTCAAAAATTTGTTCCAGGGTTACCATGGTCGAGTGGATAAGCGTCCGAGAAGTCGCACTTAAACCGGCCATTATCGACTGAATGAAGCTCCTGGATGTCTGGATGTAGGTTTTGAATGCTCAAACAATTGTTACAGGGTTACCATTGTCGAGTGGATTAGCGTCCGAGTCGCACTTAAACCGGACAATATCGCCTGGATGTCTGGACTTAGGTTTTGAACACTTAAAAATTTCTTCCAGGGTTACCATGGTGAGTGGGAAAGCCTACGAGAAGGCACTCTTAACCCTGTCAAGCTCATGCCCATAAAAGTTTAATAGTAATGGGTTGAATCTGTGGGCCCAGGCCTTTACTGAATAAATTCATGCCCAGTAATGTGTTGCTGTTATGGGGTTTGTCTGTGAGCCTGGATGTCTGGATTTAGGTTTTGAACGCTTAAAAATTTCTTCCAGGGTTAATATTGTCAGTGGGAAAGCCTACGAGAAGTCACACTTAACCCGGCCAAGATCATGCCCCTATTAGTGTTATAGTAATGGAGTGAGTTTGTGGGCCCAAGCCTTAAGGAAAACTGTAATACAGGGCCTTTACTGAATAAAATCATGCCCAGTAATGTGTTACTGTTATGGGGTTAGTCTGTGAGCCTGTATGTCTGGACGTAGGTTTTGAATGCTTGAATATTTCTTCCAGGGTTACCATGGTCAGTGGGAAAGCCTATGAGAAGTCACTCTTAACCCTGTCAAGATAATGCCCTTTAAAGTTTTATAGTAATGGGGTGAGTTTGTGGGCCCAGGCCTTAAAGAAAACTGTAATACAGGGCCTTTACTGAATAAAATCATGCCCAGTAATGTGTTACTGTTATGGGGTTAGTCAGTTTGTGGGTCCAGGCCTTTACTGAATAAAATCATGCCCAGTAATGTGTTACTGTTATGGGATTAGTCTGTGAGCCTGGATGTCTGGGCGTAGGTTTTGAATGCTCAAAAATTTTCTTCCAGGGTTACCATGGTCGAGTGGATAAGCATCCGAAGTAGCACTTAAATAAACCGGCCATTATCGACTGGATGAAGCTCCTGGATGTCTGGATGTAGGTTTTGGCGCTCAAACATTTGTTACAGAGTTTCCATAGTCCGAGTGGATTAGCGTCCGAGAAGTCGCACTTTAACCGGACAATATCGCCTGGATGTCTGGACTTAGGTTTTGAGCAGCAAAAATTTCTTCCAGGGTTACCATGGTCGAGTGAGAAAGCCTACGAGAAGTCACTCTTAACCCTGTCAAGATCATGCCCATAAAAAGTTTAATAGTAATGGGTTGAATCTGTGGACCCAGGCCTTTACTGAATAAAATTATGCCCAGTAATGTGTTGTTTTATGGGGTTTGTCTGTGAGCCTGGATGTCTGGATTTAGATTTTGAACGTTTAAAAATTTCTTCCAGGGTAACCATGGTCGAGTGGGAAAGCCTACGAAAAGTCAGACTTAAGTCGGCCAGATCGTGCCCATAATAATGTTGTAGTATTGGGGTGAGTTTGTGGGTCTAGGCCTTTACTGAATAAAATCATGCCCAGTAATGTGTTGCTGTTATGGGATTAGTCTGTGAGCCTGGATGTCTGGATTTAGGTTTTGAAAGCTTGAATATTTCTTCCAGGGTTACCATGGTCGAGTGGGAAAGCCTATGAGAAGTCACTCTTAACCCTGTCAAGATCATGCCTTTTAAAGTTTTATAGTAATGGGTGAGTTTGTGGGCCCAGGCCTTAAAGAAAACTGTAATAAAGGGCCTTTACTGAATAAAATCATGCCCAGTAATGTGTTACTGTTATGGGGTTAGTCTGTGAGCCTGGATGTCTGGATTTAGATTTTGAGCGTTTAAAAATTTCTTCCAGGGTAACCATGGTCAGAGTGGGAAAGCCTACGAGAAGTCACACTTAAGTCGGCCAAGATCATGCCCATAATAATAATGTAGTATTGGGGTGAGTTTGTGGGTCCAGGCCTTTACTGAATAAAATCATGCCCAGTAATGTGTGTTACTGTTATGGGATTAGTCTGTGAGCCTGGATGTCTGGACGTAGGTTTTGAATGCTCAAAAATTTGTTCCAGGGTTACCATGGTCGAGTGGATAAGCGTCCGAGAAGTCGCACTTAAACCGGCCAATATCGACTGGATGAAGCGCCTGGATGTCTGGATGTAGGTTTTGAGCGCTCAAACATATGTTACAGGGTTAATATGGTCGAGTGGATTAGCGTCCGAGAAGTCGCACTTAACCGGACAATATCGCCTGGATGTCTGGACTTAGGTTTTGAACGGCAAAAAATTTCTTCCAAGGTTACCATGGTAGAGTGGGAAAGCCTACGAGAAGTCACACTTAACCCGGCCAAGATCATGCCCATATTAGTGTTATAGTAATGGGGTGAGTTTGTGGGCCCCAGCCTTAAGGAAAACTGTAATACAGGGCCTTTACTGAATAAATCATGTGTGTTACTGTTATGGGGTTAGTCTGTGAGCCTGTATGTCTGGACGTAGGTTTTGAATGCTTGAAAATTTCTTCCAGGGTTGCCATTGTTGAGTGGGAAAGACTACGAGAAGTCACACTTAAACCGGCCAAGATCACGCCCATAATAGTGTTATAGTAATGGGGGAGGTGAGTCTGTGGGCTCAGGCCTTTACTGAATAAAATAAACCCGGCGAAGATCATGCCCTTGAAAGTGTTATAGTACTGGGGGTGAGTTTGTGGGCCCAGGCCTTGAAAGAAAACTGTAATACAGGGCCTTTGGTGAATAAAATCATGCCCAGTAATGTCTTGCTGTTATGGGGTTAGTCTAGAGCCTGGATATCTGGGCGTAGGTTTTGAATGCTCAAATATTTGTTCCAGGAGTTACCATGGTAAAGTGGATTAGCATCCAAAGAGTTGCTGTTAAAGCGGCCAATTCGCCTGGATGAGGCCCTGGATGTCTGGACTTCAGGTTTTGAATGGCAAAAATTTCTTCCAGGGTTACCATGGTTGAGTGGGAAAGCCTACGAGAAGTCACACTTAACCCGGCCAAGATCATGCCCCTATTAGTGTTATAGTAATGGGGTGAGTTTGTGGGCCCAAGCCTTAAAGAAAACTGTAATACAGGGCCTTTACTGAATAAAATCATGCCCAGTGTGTGTTACTGTTATGGGGTTAGTCTGTGAGCCTGGATGTCTGGACCTAGGTTTTGAAGCTTAAAAATTTCTTCCAGGGTTACCATGGTGAGTGGGAAAGCCTACGAGAAGTCACACTTAACCCGGCCAAGATCACGCCCTTTATAGTGTCATAGTAATGGGGTGAGTCTGTGGGCTCAGGCCTTTACTGAATAAAATAATGCCGACAAAGATCATGCCCATGAAAGTGTTATAGTACTGGGGTGAGTTTGTGGGCCCAGGTTTTGAAGAAAACTGTAATACAGGGCCTTTAGTGAATAAAATCATGCCCAGTAATGTCTTGCTGTTATGGGGTTAGTCTAGAGCCTGGATATCTGGACGTAGGTTTTGAATGCTCAAATATTTGTTCCAGGGTTACCATGGTGAGTGGATTAGCATCAAGAAGTTGCACTTAAACCGGCCAATATCGCCTGATGGTGAGCGCCTGGATGAAGGCCCTGGATGTCTGGACTTAGGTTTTGAGCAGCAAAAAATTTCTTCCAGGGTTACCATGGTCAGAGTGGGAAAGCCTATGAGAAGTCACTCTTAACCCTGTCAAGATCATGCCCTTTAAAGTTTTATAGTAATGGGGGTGAGTTTGTGGGCCCAGGCCTTACTGAATAAAACAGTAATGTGTTACTGTTATGGGGTTAGTCACAGGGCCTTTACTGAATAAAATCATGCCCAGTAATGTGTTACTGTTATGGGATTGAGTCTGTGAGCCTGGATGTCTGGCCCGTAGGTTTTGAATGCTCAAAAATTGAGTTCCAGGGTTACCATGGTACTGAGTGGAAAAGCATCCGAGAAGTCGCACTTAAACCTGCCTATATTGACTGGATGAAGAGCCTGGATATCTGGAGCGTAGGTTTTGAATGCTCAAATATTTGTTCCAGGGTTACCATGGTCTGGAGTGGATTAGCGTCCAAAGAAGTCGCACTTAAACCGGACAATATCGCCTGGATGTCTGGACTGGAGGTTTTGAGCGGCAAAAATTTCTTCCAGGGTTACCATGGTCAAGTGGGAAAGCCTACGAGAAGTCACTCTTAACCCTGTCAAGATCATGCCCATAAAAGTTGGGGTAGTAATGGGTTGAATCTTAAAGAAAACTGTAATACAGGGCCTTTACTGAATAAAATCATGCCCAGTAATGTGTTGCTGTGTTATGGGGTTAGTCTGTGAGCCTGGATGTCTGGATTTAGATTTTGAGCGTTTAAAAATTTCTTCCAGGAATTAACCATGGTCGAGTGGGAAAGCCTACGAGAAGTCACACTTAAGTCGGCCAAGATCATGCCCATAATAATGTTATAGTATTGGGGTGAGTTTGTGGGTCAGGCCTTTACTGAATAAAATCATGCCCAGTAATGTGTTACTGTTATGGGATTAGTCTGTGAGCCTGGATGTCTGGGACGTAGGTTTTGAATGCTCAAAAATTTGTTCCAGGGTTACCATGGTCGAGTGGATAAGCGTCCGAGAAGTCGCACTTAAACCGGCCAATATCGACTGGATGAAGCGCCTGGATGTCTAGATGTAGGTTTTGAGCAGCTCAAACATTTGTTACAGGGTTACCATGGTCGAGTGGATTAGCGTCGAGAAGTCGCACTTGAACCGGACAATATCGCCTGGATGTCTGGACTTAGGTTTTGAGCAGCTTAAAAATTTCTTCCAGGGTTACCATGGTCGAGTGGGAAAGCCTACGAGAAGTCACTCTTAACCCTGTCAAGATCATGCCCATAAAAGTTTAATAGTAATGGGTTGAATCTGTGGGCCCAGGCCTTTACTGAATAAAATCATGCCCAGTAATGTGTTGCTGTTATGGGGTTTGTCTGTGAGCCTGGATGTCTGGATTTAGGTTTTGAGCGCTTAAAAATTTCTTCCCAGGGTTAATATGGTCAGAGTGGGAAAGCCTACGAGAAGTCACATAACCCGGCCAAGATCATGCCCTATTAGTGTTATAGTAATGGAGTGAGTTTGTGGGCCCAAGCCTTATGGAAAACTGTAATACAGGGCCTTTACTGAATAAAATCATGCCCAATGTGTGTTACTGTTATGGGGTTAGTCTGTGAGCCTGGATGTCTGGACCTAGGTTTTGAATGCTCAAAAATTTCTTCCAGGGTTACCATGGTGAGTGGGAAAGCCTACGAGAAGTCACACTTAACCCGGCCAAGATCACGCCCTTTATAGTGTCATAGTAATCGGGTGAGTCTGTGGGCTCAGGCCTTTACTGAATAAAATAAACCCGACAAAGATCATGCCCTTGAAAGTGTTATAGTACTGGGGTGAGTTTGTGGGCCCAGGCCTTGAAGAAAACTGTAATACAGGGCCTTTAGTGAATAAAATCATGCCCAGTAATGTCTTGCTGTTATGGGGTTAGTCTAGAGCCTGGATATCTGGACGTAGTTTTGAATGCTCAAAAATTTCTTCCAGGGTTACCATGGTGTGGAGTGGGAAAGCCTACGAGAAGTCACTCTTAACCCTGCAAGATCATGCCCATAAAAGTTTAATAGTAATGGGTTGAATCTGTGGGCCCTGGCCTTTATGAATAAAATCTGGATAATGTGTTGCTGTTATGGGGTTTGTCTGTGAGCCTGGATGTCTGGACTTAGGTTTTGAGCAGCAAAAATTTCTTCCAGGAGTTACCATGGTCGGAGTGGGAAAGCCTGAGAAGTCACTCTTAACCCTGCCAAGATCATGCCCCTATTAGTGTTATAGTAATGGGGTGAGTTTGTGGGCCCAAGCCTTAAAGAAAACTGTAATACAGGGCCTTTACTGAATAAAATCATGCCCAGTAATGTGTTACTGTTATGGGGTTAGTCTGTGAGCCTGGATGTCTGGACGTAGGTTTTGAGCGCTCAAATATTTCTTCCAGGGGTTACCATGGTTGAGTGGGAAAGCTACGAGAAGTCACACTTAAACCGGCCAAGATCATGCCCATAATAGTGTTATAGTAATGGGGTGAGTCTGTGGGCTCAGGCCTTTACTGAATAAAATAATGCCGACAAAGATCATGCCCTTGAAAGTGTTATAGTACTGGGGGTGAGTTTGTGGGCCCAGGCCTTGAAGAAAACTGTAATACAGGGCCTTTAGTGAATAAAATCATGCCCAGTAATGTCTTGCTGTTATGGGGTTAGTCTAGAGCCTGGATATCTGGGCGTAGGTTTTGAATGCTCAAATATTTGTTCCAGGGTTACCATGGTCAGAGTGGATTAGCATCCAAAGAGTTGCACTTAAACCGGCCAATCGCCTGGATGAAGCGCCTGGATGAAGCGCCTGGATGTCTGGACTTAGGTTTTGAGCGGCTTAAAAATTTCTTCCAGGGTTACCATGGTCGAGTGGGAAAGCCTATGAAGTCACTCTTAACCCTGTCAAGATCATGCCCTTTAAGTTTTATAGTAATGGGGTGAGTTTGTGGGCCCAGGCCTTAAAGAAAACTGTAATACAGGGCCTTTACTGAATAAAATCATGCCCAGTAATGTGTTACTGTTATGGGGTTAGTCTGTGAGCCTGGATGTCTGGATTTAGATTTTGAGCGTTTAAAAATTTCTTCCAGGGTAACCATGGTCGAGTGGGAAAGCCTACGAGAAGTCACACTTAAGTCGGCCAAGATCATGCCCATAATAATGTTGTAGTATTGGGGTGAGTTTGTGGGTCCAGGCCTTTACTGAATAAAATCATGCCCAGTAATGTGTTACTGTTATGGGATTAGTCTGTGAGCCTGGATGTCTGGGCGTAGGTTTTGAATGCTCAAAAATTTGTTCCAGGGTTACCATGGTCGAGTGGATAAGCGTCGAGAAGTCGCACTTAAACCGGCCAATATCGACTGGATGAAGCGCCTGGATGTCTGGATGTAGGTTTTGAACGCTCAAACATTTGTTACAGGGTTACCATGGTCGAGTGGATTAGCGTCCGAGAAGTCGCTTCAACCGGACAATATCGCCTGGATGTCTGGACTTAGGTTTTGAGCGGCTTAAAAATTTCTTCCAGGGTTACCATGGTCGAGTGGGAAAGCCTCACGATGAAGTCACTCTTAACCCTGTCAAGATCATGCCCATAAAGTTTAATAGTAATGGGTTGAATCTGTGGGCCCAGGCCTTTACTGAATAAAATCATGCCCAGTAATGTGTTGCTGTTATGGGGTTTGTCTGTGAGCCTGGATGTCTGGATTTAGGTTTTGAGCGCTTAAAAATTTCTTCCAGGGTTAATATGGTCAGTGGGAAAGCCTACGAGAAGTCACACTTAACCCGGCCAAGATCATGCCCTATTAGTGTTATAGTAATGGAGTGAGTTTGTGGGCCCAAGCCTTAGAAAGAAAACTGTAATACAGGGCCTTTACTGAATAAAATCATGCCCAGTAATGTGTTACTGTTATGGGGTTAGTCTGTGAGCCTGGATGTCTGGACGTAGGTTTTGAATGCTTCAAATATTTCTTCCAGGGTTACCATGGTGTTGAGTGGGAAAAGCCTACGAGAAGTCACACTTAAACCGGCCAAGATCACGCCCATAATAGTGTTATAGTAATGTCGGGTGAGTCTGTGGGCTACCAGGCCTTTACTGAATAAAATAAACCCGACAAAGATCATGCCCTTGAAAGTGTTATAGTACTGGGGTGAGTTTGTGGGCCCAGGCCTTGAAGAAAACTGTAATACAGGGCCTTTAGTGAATAAAATCATGCCCAGTAATGTCTTGCTGTTATGGGGTTAGTCTAGAGCCTGGATATCTGGGCGTAGGTTTTGAATGCTCAAATATTTGTTCCAGGGTTACCATGGTGAGTGGATTAGCATCCAAGAGTTGCACTTAACTTAAAGCCAATATCGCCTGGATGAAGCGCCTGGATGAAGCCCTGGATGTCTGGACTTAGGTTTTGAGCGCTTAAAAATTTCTTCCAGGGTTACCATGGTCGAGTGGGAAAGCCTATGAGAAGTCACTCTTAACCCTGTCAAGATCATGCCCTTTAAAGTTTTATAGTAATGGGGTGAGTTTGTGGGCCCAGGCCTTAAAAGAAAACTGTAATACAGGGCCTTTACTGAATAAAATCATGCCCAGTAATGTGTTACTGTTATGGGGTTAGTCTGTGAGCCTGGATGTCTGGATTTAGGTTTTGAGCGTTTAAAAAATTTGTTCCAGGGTGGGAAACCATGGTTGAGTGGATTAGCATAATAATGAAGTATTGTCACAGCCAAAGTCGGCCTTTACTGATAAAATCATGCCCTGGATGTGAAGGCCCTGGATGTCTGTGCCTGATGTCTGCGTTAGGTTTTGAATGCTCAAAAATTTCTTCCAGGGTTACCATGGTCGAGTGGGAAAGCCTATGAAGTCACTCTTAACCTGTCAAGATCATGCCCTTTAAAGTTTTATAGTAATGGGGTGAGTTTGTGGGCCAGAGCCTTAAAGAAAACTGTAATACAGGGCCTTTACGCACTTAAAATCATGCCCAATATGTATTTACTGGATGAGAGGTTAGTCTGTGAGCCTGGATGTCTGGATTTAGGTTTTGAGCGCTCAAAAATTTCTTCCAGGGTTACCATGGTCAGAGTGGAAAGCCTACAAGAAGTCACACTTAAACCGGCCAAGATCATCATGCCCATAATGTCTGGACTTGTTATGGGCTTAGTCTGTGAGCCTGGGGGTGAGTTTGTGATCATCCAGGCCTACCATGGTGAGTGTGGAAAGCCATGAAGTCACTGAATAAGTGTGTTACAAGATGGATGTCTGGCGTAGTGTTATAGTGCTTGAGGTGAGATTTGTGGGCCCAGGCCTTACCATAAAACTGTAATACAGGGCCTTTACTGAATAAAATCATGCCCAGTAATGTGTTGCTGTTATGGGGTTAGTCTGTGAGCCTGGATGTCTGGACGTAGGTTTTGAATGCTCAAAAATTTGTTCCAGGGTTACCATGGTAGAGTGGATTAGCGTCCGAGAAGTTGCACTTAAACCGGATGCCCAATAGCGTCCTGGATGTCTGGACTTAGGTTTTGAGCGGCAAAAATTTCTTCCAGGGTTACCATGGTGGAGTGGGAAAGCCTACGAGAAGTCACTCTTAACCCTGTCAAGATCATGCCCATAAAAGTTTAATAGTAATGGGTTGAATCTGTGGGCCCAGGGCCTTTACTGAATAAATCATGCCCAGTAATGTGTTGCTGTTATGGGGTTTGTCTGTGAGCCTGGATGTCTGGATTTAGGTTTTGAGCAGCAAAAATTTCTTCCAGGGTTACCATGGTCGAGTGGGAAAGCCTCGAGAAGTCACACTTAACCCGGCCAAGATCATGCCCCTATTAGTGTTATAGTAATGGGTGAGTTTGTGGGCCCAAGCCTTAATGGAAAACTGTAATACAGGGCCTTTACTGAATAAAATCATGCCCAGTAATGTGTTACTGTTATGGGGTTAGTCTGTGAGCCTGGATGTCTGGACGTAGGTTTTGAATGGCAAAAATTTCTTCCAGGGTTACCATGGTTGAGTGGGAAAGCCTACGAGAAGTCACACTTAAACCGGCCAAGATCATGCCCATAATAGTGTTATAGTAATGGGGTGAGTCTGTGGGCTCAGGCCTTTACTGAATAAAATAAACCCGATTAAGATCATGCCCTTGAAAGTGTTATAGTACTGGGGTGAGTTTGTGGGCCCAGGCCTTGAAGAAAACTGTAATACAGGGCCTTTAGTGAATAAAATCATGCCCAGTAATGTCTTGCTGTTATGGGGTTAGTCTAGAGCCTGGATATCTGGACGTAGGTTTTGAATGCTCAAATATTTGTTCCAGGAGTTACCATGGTCGAGTGGATTAGCATCCAAAGTTGCACTTAAACCGGCCAATATCGCCTGGATGAAGCGCCTGGATGAAGCCCCTGGATGTCTGGACTTAGGTTTTGAGCGCTTAAAAATTTCTTCCAGGGTTACCATGGTCGAGTGGGAAAGCCTATGAGAAGTCACTCTTAACCCTGTCAAGATCATGCCCTTTAAAGTTTTATAGTAATGGGGTGAGTTTGTGGGCCCAGGCCTTAAAGAAAACTGTAATACAGGGCCTTTACTGAATAAAATCATGCCCAGTAATGTGTTACTGTTATGGGGTTAGTCTGTGAGCCTGGATGTCTGGATTTAGGTTTTGAGCGTTTCAAAAATTTCTTCCAGGGTTACCATGGTGGAGTGGAAAGCCATTACGAGAAGTCACACTTAAACCGGCCAAGATCATGCCCATAATAATGTTGTAGTAGGAGGTGAGTTTGATGTCAGGCCTTTACTGAATAAAATCATGCCCAGTAATGTGTTACTGTTATGGGATTAGTCTGTGAGCCTGGATGTCTGGGCGTAGGTTTTGAAGTGCTCAAAAATTTGATCATGCCCTTTAAAGTTTTTACCATGAGTGAGAGTGAAGCCTTCATAAGCGTCTGTAGATCAGGGCCTTTACTGGATGGTAAAATGCCTCAATAATGTGTTACTGTTATGGGGGTTAGTCTGAGAGCCTGGATGTCTGGATGTAGGTTTTGAGCAGCTCAAACATTTGTTCCAGGATGTTACCATGGTGAGTGGAGTGGATAAGCGTCGAGAAGTCACACTTAAGCGGCCAAACCCTGGACAATATCGCCTGGATGTCTGGACTTAGGTTTTGAGCAGCAAAAATTTCTTCCAGGGTTACCATGGTCGAGTGGGGAAAGCCTACGAGAAGTCACTCTTAACCCTGTCAAGATCATGCCCATAAAAGTATAGTAATAGGGTGAGGGTTGAATCTGAAGAAAACTGTAATACAGGGCCTTTACTGAATAAAATCATGCCCAGTAATGTGTTGCTGTTATGGGGTTTGTCTGTGAGCCTGGATGTCTGGATTTAGGTTTTGAGCGGCAAAAATTTCTTCCAGGGTTACCATGGTCGAGTGGGAAAGCATCCAAAGAAGTTGCACTTAAACCGGCCAAGTCACTTAAGCCTTATATGTCAAGATCATGCCCAAGATCATAAAGTGTTATAGTAATGGGTGAGTTTGTGGGCCCAAGCCTTGAAGAAAACTGTAATACAGGGCCTTTACTGAATAAAATCATGCCCAGTAATGTGTTACTGTTATGGGGTTAGTCTGTGAGCCTGGATGTCTGGACGTAGGTTTTGAATGCTCAAATATTTCTTCCAGGGTTACCATGGTTGAGTGGGAAAGCATCTAAGAAGTCACACTTAAACCGGCCAAGATCATGCCTGGATAATAGATGTTATGGTGTCTGGGGGTTTTGAGTCTTAAAAATTTCTTCCAGGCCTTTACATGAATAAAATGGGAAAGCCGAGAAGTCATCATGCCCTTGAATCATGCCCTTTAAAGTTTTATAGTTGGGGTGAGTTTGTGGGCCCAGGCCTTGAAGAAAACTGTAATACAGGGCCTTTACTGAATAAAAATATGCCCAGTAATGTGTTACTGTTATGGGGTTAGTCTGTGAGCCTGGATGTCTGGGCGTAGGTTTTGAATGCTCAAAAATTTGTTCCAGGGTTACCATGGTGAGTGGATTAGCGTCCGAGAAGTCGCACTTAAACCGGCCAATATCGACTGGATGAAGCGCCTGGATGTCTGGATGTAGGTTTTGAACGCTCAAACATTTGTTACAGGAGTTACCATGGTCCGAGTGGATTAGCGTCCTCGCACTTCAACCGGACAATATCGCCTGGATGTCTGGACTTAGGTTTTGAGCATGCTTAAAAATTTCTTCCAGGGTTACCATGGTCAGTGGGAAAGCCTACGAGAAGTCACTCTTAACCCTGTCAAGATCATGCCCATAAAAGTTTAATAGTAATGGGTTGAATCTGTGGGCCCAGGCCTTTACTGAATAAAATCATGCCCAGTAATGTGTTGCTGTTATGGGGTTTGTCTGTGAGCCTGGATGTCTGGATTTAGGTTTTGAGAGCTTAAAAATTTCTTCCAGGGTTAATATGGTCGAGTGGGAAAGCCTACGAGAAGTCACATAACCCGGCCAAGATCATGCCCTATTAGTGTTATAGTAATGGAGTGAGTTTGTGGGCCCAAGCCTTTAGGAAAACTGTAATACAGGGCCTTTACTGAATAAAATCATGCCCAGTAATGTGTTACTGTTATGGGGTTAGTCTGTGAGCCTGGATGTCTGGACCTAGGTTTTGAGCAGCTTAAAAATTTCTTCCAGGGTTACCATGGTTGAGTGGGAAAAGCTCGAGAAGTCACACTTAAACCGGCCAAGATCACGCCCTTTATAGTGTCATAGTAATGGGGTGAGTCTGTGGGCTCAGGCCTTTACTGAATAAAATAAACCCGACACAAGATCATGCCCTTGAAAGTGTTATAGTACTGGGGTGAGTTTGTGGGCCCAGGCCTTGAAGAAAACTGTAATACAGGGCCTTTAGTGAATAAAATCATGCCCAGTAATGTCTTGCTGTTATGGGGTTAGTCTAGAGCCTGGATATCTGGGCGTAGGTTTTGAATGCTCAAATATTTGTTCCAGGGTTACCATGGTGAGTGGATTAGCATCCAAAGAGTTGCACTTAAACCGGCCAATATCGCCTGGATGAGCGCCTGGATGAAGCCCTGGATGTCTGGACTTAGGTTTTGAGCAGCAAAATTTCTTCCAGGGTTACCATGGTCAGTGGGAAAGCCTATGAGAAGTCACTCTTAACCCTGTCAAGATCATGCCCTTTAAAGTTTTATAGTAATGGGGTGAGTTTGTGGGCCCAGGCCTTAAAGAAAACTGTAATACAGGGCCTTTACTGAATAAAATCATGCCCAGTAATGTGTTACTGTTATGGGGTTAGTCTGTGAGCCTGGATGTCTGGATTTAGATTTTGAACGTTTAAAAATTTCTTCCAGGGTAACCATGGTGAGTGGGAAAGCCTACGAGAAGTCACACTTAAGTCGGCCAAGATCATGCCCATAATAATGTTGTAGTATTGGGGTGAGTTTGTGGGTCCAGGCCTTTACTGAATAAAATCATGCCCAGTAATGTGTTACTGTTATGGGATTAGTCTGTGAGCCTGGATGTCTGGACGTAGGTTTTGAATGCTCAAAAATTTGTTCCAGGGTTACCATGGTCGAGTGGATAAGCGTCGAGAAGTCGCACTTAAACCGGCCAATATCGACTGGATGAAAGCGCCTGGATGTCTGGATGTAGGTTTTGAGCGCTCAAACATTTGTTACAGGGTTACCATGGTCGAGTGGATTAGCGTCCGAGAAGTCGCACTTCAACCGGACAATATCGCCTGGATGTCTGGACTTAGGTTTTGAGCGGCAAAAATTTCTTCCAGGGGTTACCATGGTGGAGTGGGAAAGCCTACGAGAAGTCACTCTTAACCCTGTCAAGATCATGCCCATAAAAGTTTAATAGTAATGGGTTGAATCTGTGGGCCCAGGCCTTTACTGAATAAAATCATGCCCAGTAATGTGTTGCTGTTATGGGGTTTGTCTGTGAGCCTGGATGTCTGGATTTAGGTTTTGAGCTTAAAAATTTCTTCCAGGGTTAATATGGTCAGTGGGAAAGCCTACGAGAAGTCACATAACCCGGCCAAGATCATGCCCCTATTAGTGTTATAGTAATGGAGTGAGTTTGTGGGCCCAAGCCTTAAGGAAAACTGTAATACAGGGCCTTTACTGAATAAAATCATGCCCAGTAATGTGTTACTGTTATGGGGTTAGTCTGTGAGCCTGGATGTCTGGACCTAGGTTTTGAGCGCTTAAAAAATTTCTTCCAGGGTTACCATGGTTGAGTGGGAAAGCCTTCGAGAAGTCACACTTAACCCAGCCAAGATCACGCCCTTTATAGTGTCATAGTAATCGGGTGAGTATGTGGGCTCAGGCCTTTACTGAATAAAATAAACCCGACAAAGATCATGCCCTTGAAAGTGTTATAGTACTGGGGTGAGTTTGTGGGCCCAGGCCTTGAAGAAAACTGTAATACAGGGCCTTTAGTGAATAAAATCATGCCCAGTAATGTCTTGCTGTTATGGGGTTAGTCTAGAGCCTGGATATCTGGACGTAGGTTTTGAATGCTCAAATATTTGTTCCAGGGTTACCATGGTCAGTGGATTAGCATCCAAGAGTTGCACTTAAACACGGCCAATATCGCCTGGATGAAAGCGCCTGGATGAAGGCCCTGGATGTCTGGACTTAGGTTTTGAGCGGCAAAAATTTCTTCCAGGGTTACCATGGTCGAGTGAGAAAGCCTATGAGAAGTCACTCTTAACCCTGTCAAGATCATGCCCTTTAAAGTTTTATAGTAATGGGTGAGTTTGTGGGCCCAGGCCTTAAAGAAAACTGTAATACAGGGCCTTTACTGAATAAAATCATGCCCAGTAATGTGTTACTGTTATGGGGGGTTAGTCTGTGAGCCTGGATGTCTGGATTTAGATTTTGAGCGTTTAAAAATTTCTTCCAGGGTAACCATGGTCAGTGGGAAAGCCTACGAGAAGTCACACTTAAGTCGGCCAAGATCATGCCCATAATAATGTTGTAGTATTGGGGTGAGTTTGTGGGTCCAGGCCTTTACTGAATAAAATCATGCCCAGTAATGTGTTACTGTTATGGGATTAGTCTGTGAGCCTGGATGTCTGGACGTAGAGTTTTGAATGCTCAAAAATTTGTTCCAGGGTTACCATGGTCGAGTGGATAAGCGTCCGAGAAGTCGCACTTAAACCGGCCAATATCGACTGGATGAAGCGCCTGGATGTCTGGATGTAGGTTTTGAGCGCTCAAACATTTGTTACAGGGTTACCATGGTCGAGTGGATTAGCGTCGAGAAGTCGCACTTCAACCGGACAATATCGCCTGGATGTCTGGACTTAGGTTTTGAGCGGCAAAAATTTCTTCCAGGGTTACCATGGTCGAGTGGGAAAGCCTACGAGAAGTCACTCTTAACCCTGTCAAGATCATGCCCATAAAAGTTTAATAGTAATGGGTTGAATCTGTGGGCCCAGGCCTTTACTGAATAAAATCATGCCCAGTAATGTGTTGCTGTTATGGGGTTTGTCTGTGAGCCTGGATGTCTGGATTTAGGTTTTGAGCAGCTTAAAAATTTCTTCCAGGGTTAATATGGTCGAGTGGGAAAGCCTACGAGAAGTCACATAACCCGGCCAAGATCATGCCCCTATTAGTGTTATAGTAATGGAGTGAGTTTGTGGGCCCAAGCCTTAAGGAAAACTGTAATACAGGGCCTTTACTGAATAAAATCATGCCCAGTAATGTGTTACTGTTATGGGGTTAGTCTGTGAGCCTGGATGTCTGGACCTAGGTTTTGAGCGGCAAAAATTTCTTCCAGGGTTACCATGGTGAGTGGGAAAGCCTACGAGAAGTCACACTTAACCCGGCCAAGATCACGCCCTTTATAGTGTCATAGTGTCGGGGTGAGTCTGTGGGCTCAGGCCTTTACTGAATAAAATAAACCCGACAAAGATCATGCCCATGAAAGTGTTATAGTACTGGGGTGAGTTTGTGGGCCCAGGCCTTGAAGAAAACTGTAATACAGGGCCTTTAGTGAATAAAATCATGCCCAGTAATGTCTTGCTGTTATGGGGTTAGTCTAGAGCCTGGATATCTGGACGTAGGTTTTGAATGCTCAAATATTTGTTCCAGGGTTACCATGGTCAGTGGATTAGCATCAAAGAGTTGCACTTAAACGGCCAATATCGCCTGGATGAAGCGCCTGGATGAAGGCCCTGGATGTCTGGACTTAGGTTTTGAGCGGCTTAAAAAATTTCTTCCAGGGTTACCATGGTCGAGTGGGAAAGCCTATGAGAAGTCACTCTTAACCCTGTCAAGATCATGCCCTTTAAAGTTTTATAGTAATGGGGTGAGTTTGTGGGCCCAGGCCTTAAAGAAAACTGTAATACAGGGCCTTTACTGAATAAAATCATGCCCAGTAATGTGTTACTGTTATGGGGTTAGTCTGTGAGCCTGGATGTCTGGATTTAGATTTTGAGCGTTTAAAAATTTCTTCCAGGGTAACCATGGTGAGTGGGAAAGCCTACGAGAAGTCACACTTAAGTCGGCCAAGATCATGCCCATAATAATGTTGTAGTATTGGGGTGAGTTTGTGGGTCCAGGCCTTTACTGAATAAAATCATGCCCAGTAATGTGTTACTGTTATGGGATTAGTCTGTGAGCCTGGATGTCTGGGCGTAGGTTTTGAATGCTCAAAAATTTGTTCCAGGGTTACCATGGTGAGTGGATAAGCGTCCGAGAAGTCGCACTTAAACCGGCCAATATCGACTGGATGAAGCGCCTGGATGTCTGGATGTAGGTTTTGAGCGCTCAAACATTTGTTACAGGGTTACCATGGTGAGTGGATTAGCGAGAATGTGTCGCACTTCAACCGGACAATATCGCCTGGATGTCTGGACTTAGGTTTTGAGCGCTTAAAAATTTCTTCCAGGGTTACCATGGTCAGTGGGAAAGCCTCGAGAAGTCACTCTTAACCCTGTCAAGATCATGCCCATAAAAGTTTAATAGTAATGGGTTGAATTTGTGGGCCCAGCCCAGGCCTTTACTGAATAAAATCATGCCCAGTAATGTGTTACTGTTATGGGGTTTGTCTGTGAGCCTGGATGTCTGGATTTAGGTTTTGAATGCTCAAAAATTTCTTCCAGGGTTACCATGGTGAGTGGGAAAGCCTCCGAGAAGTCAGCACTTAACCGGCCAAGATCATGCCCCTATAGTGTTATAGTAATGGATGTGAGGTTTTGGGCTCAAAAATTTGTAATACAGGGCCTTTACTGAATAAAATCATGCCCAGTAATGTGTTACTGTTATGGGGTTAGTCAATGAGCCTGGATGTCTGGACTTAGGTTTTGAGCGCTTAAAAATTTCTTCCAGGGTTACCATGGTTATGGAGTGGGAAAGCCTACGAGAGTCACACTTAACCATGCCAAGATCATGCCCTTTATAGAAGTTGCATTAATAGTATGGGGTGAGTCTGTGGGCCCAGGATTTCTGGAATAGGTTTTCATGCAAAATATTTCTTCCAGTGAAACCATTATCAGTGGACTGAAGCCTACGAGAAGTCACTCTTAACCCGGCCAAGATCATGCCCTTTAAAGTTTTATAGTAATGGGGTGAGTTTTTGGGCCTGGATATCTGGAAACTGTAATACAGGCCTTTACTCTTCCAGGGTTATGCCCATGTGTTACTGTTGTGGGATTAGTCTGTGAGCCTGGATGTCTGGGCGTAGGTTTTGAATGCCCAAAAATTTGTTCCAGGGTTACCATGGTGAGTGGGAAAGCCCCTGGAAGTCTGGACTTAGGTTTGCCAAGATCAAAAATGTAATCTTCCAGTACAGGGCCAGGCCTTTACTGAATAAAATCATGCCCAGTAATGTGTTACTGTTATGGGATTAAAGTGCCCTGGATGTCTGGACGTAGGTTTTGAGCGGCAAAAATTTCTTCCAGGGTTACCATGGTCAGTGGGAAAGCCTACGAGAAGTCACCCTTAACCCTGCCAAGATCATGCCTGTTAATAAAGTGCCTAGATGTCTGGATGAGTTGTGAGCGCAGGCAAAAATTCACTGTTCAAGGTAACCAGATAAGATCATGCCCAGTAAAGTGTGGCCAAGATCTGCCATGGGTTGGAGTCTGTGAGCCTGGATGTCTGGACTTAGGTTTTGAATGCTTAAAAATTTCTTATGCCCAGTTACCATGTTGTCAGTCGAGTCACTGTAAAGCCTGGATGTCACTCTGGATGTCTGGTCAGGTTTTGAATGCTCAAAATTTGTTCCAGGGTTACCATGGGTTACGAAGAAGCACTCTTGGTCCAGATCATGCCCTACTGAGTAATGGGCCTCATGCCCAGTTTTGTGTTGCTGTCAAAGGGTTTTGTTATGAGCCTGGATGTCTGGATTCATGTTTGAGCAGGCTTAAAAATTTCTTCCAGGGTTAATGTCTGGACTTCAGTTTTGAGCATGCTTGAGAAGTTTCTTCCAGGGTTACCAAGATCAGTGTGAGCCTGGTGTTCTAGTAATGGGTGAGTTTGCCCATAAAAATTAATGTTAATGGGGTAATACAGCCCAGGCCTTTACTGAATAAAATCATGCCCAGTGTGTTACTGTGTTATGGGGTTAGTCTGTGAGCCTGGATGTCTGGACCTAGGTTTTGAGCGCTTAAAATTTCTTCCAGGGTTACCATGGTCGAGTGGGAAAGCCTACGAGAAGTCACTATTACCCGGCCAAGATCAGTGTTATAGTAATAGTGTTAGTTAGTAATGGGGTGAGTCTGTGGGCTCAGGCCTTTACTGAATAAAATAAATGACAAAGATCATGTGTTAGTGTGTTATGGGACTGAGTCTGTGGCCTGAGCCTGGATGAAAAATTTCTTTACAGGGCCTTTAGTGAAGCTTAAAATTTCTTGCCCAGTAATGTTACCATGTTATGGGTTAGTCTAGAGCCTGGATATCTGGGCGTAGGTTTTGAATGCTCAAATATCATGCCCCAGTGGTTACCATGGGGTGAGTGGATTAGCATCAAAAAGTTGCAATACAGGGCCTTTAGTGAATGGAAAATCATGCCCAGAAGTAATGTCTTGCTGTTATGCGGTTGGATGAGCCTGGATGTCTGGACTTAGGTTTTGAGCAGCTCAAAAATTTCTTCCAGGGGTTACCATGGTCAGTGGGAAAGCCTATGAGAAGTCACTCTTAACCCTGCCAAGATCATGCCCTTTAAAGTTTTATAGTAATGGGGTGAGTTTGTGGGCCCAGGCCTTTGAAAGAAAACTGTAATACAGGGCCTTTACTGAATAAAAATCATGCCCAGTAATGTGTTACTGTTATGGGGTTAGTCTGTGAGCCTGGATGTCTGGATTTAGATTTTGAGCGTTTAAAAATTTCTTCCAGGGTAACCATGGTGAGTGGAAAGCCTACGAGAAGTCACACTTAAGTCGGCCAAGATCATGCCCATAATAATGTTGTAGTATTGGGGTGAGTTGTGTGGGTCAGGCCTTTACTGAATAAAATCATGCCCAGTAATGTGTTACTGTTATGGGATTAGTCTGTGAGCCTGGATGTCTGGACGTAGGTTTTGAATGCTCAAAAATTTGTTCCAGGGTTACCATGGTCGAGTGGATAAGCGTCCGAGAAGTCGCACTTAAACCGGCCAATATCGACTGGATGAGCGCCTGGATGTCTGGATGTAGGTTTTGAGCGCTCAAACATTTGTTACAGGGTTACCATGGTCGAGTGGATTAGCGTCCGAGAAGTCGCACTTCAACCGGACAATATCGCCTGGATGTCTGGACTTAGGTTTTGAGCGGCAAAAATTTCTTCCAGGGTTACCATGGTCGAGTGGGAAAGCCTACGAGAAGTCACTCTTAACCCTGTCAAGATCATGCCCATAAAAGTTTAATAGTAATGGGTTGAATCTGTGGGCCCAGGCCTTTACTGAATAAAATCATGCCCAGTAATGTGTTGCTGTTATGGGGTTTGTCTGTGAGCCTGGATGTCTGGATTTAGGTTTTGAGCAGCTTAAAAATTTCTTCCAGGGTTAATATGGTCGAGTGGGAAAGCCTACGAGAAGTCACATAACCCGGCCAAGATCATGCCCTATTAGTGTTATAGTAATGGGTGAGTTTGTGGGCCCCAAGCCTTAAGGAAAACTGTAATACAGGGCCTTTACTGAATAAAATCATGCCCAGTAATGTGTTACTGTTATGGGGTTAGTCTGTGAGCCTGGATGTCTGGACCTAGGTTTTGAGCAGCTTAAAAATTTCTTCCAGGGTTACCATGGTGAGTGGGAAAGCCTACGAGAAGTCACACTTAACCCGGCCAAGATCACGCCCTTTATAGTGTCATAGTAATCGGGTGAGTCTGTGGGCTCAGGCCTTTACTGAATAAAATAAACCCGACAAAGATCATGCCCATGAAAGTGTTATAGTACTGGGGTGAGTTTGTGGGCCCAGGCCTTGAAGAAAACTGTAATACAGGGCCTTTAGTGAATAAAATCATGCCCAGTAATGTCTTGCTGTTATGGGGTTAGTCTAGAGCCTGGATATCTGGGCGTAGGTTTTGAATGCTCAAATATTTGTTCCAGGGTTACCATGGTGAGTGGATTAGCATCCAAGAGTTGCACTTAAACCGGCCAATATCGCCTGGATGAGCGCCTGGATGAAGGCCCTGGATGTCTGGACTTAGGTTTTGAGCAGCTTAAAATTTCTTCCAGGGTTACCATGTGAGTGGGAAAGCCTATGAGAAGTCACTCTTAACCCTGTCAAGATCATGCCCTTTAAAGTTTTATAGTAATGGGGTGAGTTTGTGGGCCCAGGCCTTAAAGAAAACTGTAATACAGGGCCTTTACTGAATAAAATCATGCCCAGTAATGTGTTACTGTTATGGGGTTAGTCTGTGAGCCTGGATGTCTGGATTTAGATTTTGAGCGTTTAAAAATTTCTTCCAGGGTAACCATGGTGAGTGGGAAAGCCTACGAGAAGTCACACTTAAGTCGGCCAAGATCATGCCCATAATAATGTTGTAGTATTGGGGTGAGTTTGTGGGTCAGGCCTTTACTGAATAAAATCATGCCCAGTAATGTGTTACTGTTATGGGATTAGTCTGTGAGCCTGGATGTCTGGGCGTAGGTTTTGAATGCTCAAAAATTTGTTCCAGGGTTACCATGGTCGAGTGGATAAGCGTCGAGAAGTCGCACTTAAACCGGCCAATATCGACTGGATGAAGCGCCTGGATGTCTGGATGTAGGTTTTGAGCGCTCAAACATTTGTTACAGGGTTACCATGGTCGAGTGGATTAGCGTCGAGAAGTCGCACTTCAACCGGACAATATCGCCTGGATGTCTGGACTTAGGTTTTGAGCGCTTAAAAATTTCTTCCAGGGTTACCATGGTCGAGTGGGAAAGCCTACGAGAAGTCACTCTTAACCCTGTCAAGATCATGCCCATAAAAGTTTAATAGTAATGGGTTGAATCTGTGGGCCCAGGCCTTTACTGAATAAAATCATGCCCAGTAATGTGTTGCTGTTATGGGGTTTGTCTGTGAGCCTGGATGTCTGGATTTAGGTTTTGAGCGCTTAAAAATTTCTTCCAGGGTTAATATGGTCGGAGTGGGAAAGCCTACGAGAAGTCACATAACCCGGCCAAGATCATGCCCCTATTAGTGTTATAGTAATGGAGTGAGTTTGTGGGCCCAAGCCTTAAGGAAAACTGTAATACAGGGCCTTTACTGAATAAAATCATGCCCAGTAATGTGTTACTGTTATGGGGTTAGTCTGTGAGCCTGGATGTCTGGACCTAGGTTTTGAGCAGCAAAAATTTCTTCCAGGGTTACCATGGGTTGAGTGGGAAAGACTACGAGAAGTCACACTTAACCCGGCCAAGATCACGCCCTTTATAGTGTCATAGTAATCGGGTGAGTCTGTGGGCTCAGGCCTTTACTGAATAAAATAAACCCGACAAAGATCATGCCCTTGAAAGTGTTATAGTACTGGGGTGAGTTTGTGGGCCCAGGCCTTGAAGAAAACTGTAATACAGGGCCTTTAGTGAATAAAATCATGCCCAGTAATGTCTTGCTGTTATGGGGTTAGTCTAGAGCCTGGATATCTGGACGTAGGTTTTGAATGCTCAAATATTTGTTCCAGGGTTACCATGGTCGAGTGGATTAGCATCCAAAGAGTTGCACTTAAACCGGCCAATATCGCCTGGATGAAGCGCCTGGATGAAGCCCTGGATGTCTGGACTTAGGTTTTGAGCAGCAAAAATTTCTTCCAGGGTTACCATGGTCGGAGTGGGAAAGCCTATGAGAAGTCACTCTTAACCCTGTCAAGATCATGCCCTTTAAAGTTTTATAGTAATGGGGGGTGAGTTTGTGGGCCCAGGCCTTAAAGAAAACTGTAATACAGGGCCTTTACTGAATAAAATCATGCCCAGTAATGTGTTACTGTTATGGGGTTAGTCTGTGAGCCTGGATGTCTGGATTTAGATTTTGAGCGTTTAAAAAAATTTCTTCCAGGGTAACCATGGTCAGTGGGAAAAGCCTACGAGAAGTCACACTTAAGTCGGCCAAGATCATGCCCATAATAATGTTGTAGTATTGGGGTGAGTTTGTGGGTCAGGCCTTTACTGAATAAAATCATGCCCAGTAATGTGTTACTGTTATGGGATTAGTCTGTGAGCCTGGATGTCTGGGCGTAGGTTTTGAATGCTCAAAAATTTGTTCCAGGGTTACCATGGTCGAGTGGTAAAGCGTCCGAGAAGTCGCACTTAAACCGGCCAATATCGACTGGATGAAGCGCCTGGATGTCTGGATGTAGGTTTTGAGCGCTCAAACATTTGTTACAGGGTTACCATGGTCGAGTGGATTAGCGTCCGAGAAGTCGCACTTCAACCGGACAATATCGCCTGGATGTCTGGACTTAGGTTTTGAAGCGGCAAAAATTTCTTCCAGGGTTACCATGGTCGAGTGGGAAAGCCTACGAGAAGTCACTCTTAACCCTGTCAAGATCATGCCCATAAAAGTTTAATAGTAATGGGTTGAATCTGTGGGCCCAGGCCTTTACTGAATAAAATCATGCCCAGTAATGTGTTGCTGTTATGGGGTTTGTCTGTGAGCCTGGATGTCTGGATTTAGGTTTTGAGCGGCAAAAATTTCTTCCAGGGTTAATATGGTCGAGTGGGAAAGCCTACGAGAAGTCACATAACCCGGCCAAGATCATGCCCTATTAGTGTTATAGTAATGGAGTGAGTTTGTGGGCCCCAAGCCTTAAGGAAAACTGTAATACAGGGCCTTTACTGAATAAAATCATGCCCAGTAATGTGTTACTGTTATGGGGTTAGTCTGTGAGCCTGGATGTCTGGACCTAGGTTTTGAGCTTAAAAATTTCTTCCAGGAGTTACCATGGTCGAGTGGGAAAGCCTACGAGAAGTCACACTTAACCCGGCCAAGATCACGCCCTTTATAGTGTCATAGTGTCGGGTGAGTCTGTGGGCTCAGGCCTTTACTGAATAAAATAAACCCGACAAAGATCATGCCCATGAAAGTGTTATAGTACTGGGGGTGAGTTTGTGGGCCCAGGCCTTGAAGAAAACTGTAATACAGGACCTTTAGTGAATAAAATCATGCCCAGTAATGTCTTGCTGTTATGGGGTTAGTCTAGAGCCTGGATATCTGGGCGTAGGTTTTGAATGCTCAAATATTTGTTCCAGGGTTACCATGGTCGAGTGGATTAGCATCAAAGAGTTGCACTTAAACCGGCCAATATCGCCTGGATGAAGCGCCTGGATGAAGGCCCTGGATGTCTGGACTTAGGTTTTGAAGCTTAAAAATTTCTTCCAGGGTTACCATGGTCAGTGGGAAAGCCTATGAGAAGTCACTCTTAACCCTGTCAAGATCATGCCCTTTAAAGTTTTATAGTAATGGGGTGAGTTTGTGGGCCCAGGCCTTAAAGAAAACTGTAATACAGGGCCTTTACTGAATAAAATCATGCCCAGTAATGTGTGTTACTGTTATGGGGTTAGTCTGTGAGCCTGGATGTCTGGATTTAGATTTTGAGCGTTTAAAAATTTCTTCCAGGGTAACCATGGTCGAGTGGGAAAGCCTACGAGAAGTCACACTTAAGTCGGCCAAGATCATGCCCATAATAATGTTGTAGTATTGGGGTGAGTTTGTGGGTCCAGGCCTTTACTGAATAAAATCATGCCCAGTGTGTGTTACTGTTATGGGATTAGTCTGTGAGCCTGGATGTCTGGGCGTAGGTTTTGAATGCTCAAAAATTTGTTCCAGGAGTTACCATGGTCGAGTGGATAAGCGTCCGAGAAGTCGCACTTAAACCGGCCAATATCGACTGGATGAAGCGCCTGGATGTCTGGATGTAGTTTTGAGCGCTCAAACATTTGTTACAGGGTTACCATGGTGAGTGGATTAGCGTCCGAGAAAGTCGCACTTCAACCGGACAATATCGCCTGGATGTCTGGACTTAGGTTTTGAGCGGCTTAAAAATTTCTTCCAGGGTTACCATGGTGAGTGGGAAAGCCTACGAGAAGTCACTCTTAACCCTGTCAAGATCATGCCCATAAAAGTTTAATAGTAATGGGTTGAATCTGTGGCCCAGGCCTTTACTGAATAAAATCATGCCCAGTAATGTGTTGCTGTTATGGGGTTTGTCTGTGAGCCTGGATGTCTGGATTTAGGTTTTGAGCAGCTTAAAAATTTCTTCCAGGAGTTAATATGGTGAGTGGGAAAGCCTACGAGAAGTCACATAACCGGCCAAGATCATGCCCCTATTAGTGTTATAGTAATGGAGTGAGTTTGTGGGACCCCAAGCCTTAAAGAGAAAACTGTAATACAGGGCCTTTGCTGAATAAAATCATGCCCAGTAATGTGTTACTGTTATGGGGTTAGTCTGTGAGCCTGGATGTCTGGACCTAGGTTTTGAGCAGCTTAAAATTTCTTCCAGAGGTTACCATGGTAGAGTGGGAAAGCCTACGAGAAGTCACACTTAACCCGGCCAGAATCACTGCCCTTATATGGTGTCATAGTGTCGGGTGAGTCTGTAGGCTCAGGCCTTTACTGAATAAAATAAACCCGACAAG